>NC_134516.1:13973519-14273519 GCF_027942865.1 Odontesthes bonariensis | reverse complement strand
TATCTAACTGACTGCAGTCAAAAAGCTCTTCTGTTTCACCAGTTATAAAGCTGTGAACTCGACACAATGCTACACGCTCCCATGTCTTTTTGATTACCAGCACGCACCAGCGTTTATTTCTCATAAAACTTTCAGCTCTGGAATAATATCTCCCATCTATAACCGACAGCCTCCTT
Source organism: Odontesthes bonariensis (assembly GCF_027942865.1). Taxonomy (NCBI): domain Eukaryota; kingdom Metazoa; phylum Chordata; class Actinopteri; order Atheriniformes; family Atherinopsidae; genus Odontesthes; species Odontesthes bonariensis. Next base: position 14,273,343 of record NC_134516.1, on the reverse strand, counting down.
ATTATAAAATGCAGCCAGTGTGGGCTAATTTTGCACCCGAAGTCGTGTTAATTCTGCACATTCCCTTAAAAAATTCTCTTTTATGATGAAGATTAGTCTTACATATGAATTGATGGGGAACAATATTACAACATTAGAGGAGGCACAGTGAACCATTCTTGAAATTGCAAACTCATATAATGATTATAATCAGAAGGTGCACCTTAATGGCCAATATTGAGCCACTAAAGCCTGCTTTAATGAATATGTGTGTGATAATGTGAGGACAGCGCTGCACTGTGTTTTAAGAACGGACCACTATCACTCCGCAATCAATTTGAACTAAACGCCTGTAGCTGTATTTTTAAAATCTAATTTAATAACTTAGAATAGGAAACATTATTAATACTTTTTTTCATCAAAATGGTTCCCTCTATGTTAAACAGCCTTCAGCATTCACTGGTAATGAACATGGAGACTGTGCATTATTAATCCACATGTACTGGAGAAGCTCATTTTGGCTCTGGCTCTCTTTAAAATGCAGCAAAGTTGCGATGGGAAATTTCAGAGAAGTGCACAGCTCCGGGGCTCACCTTTGTCATTTTTACAAAGGCCTTTCACCCATATTTAATAACAAAATATGTGCGCCCAGGCCAACTCTGGAGGAGGAGTTGGAAACATTAATGTGTTCCGCACACATCGGTAGCCAAACTTTATGGTGGAGAGCGGCAACAATTAGAGCCTTTCCTGGATTTAATCTTAGGCCTTGTAATTTGAAACCTGATGCTGTTTGATATTCTGAGGGGGGAATTAAAACATTTCTAACATCCAGAAATCTGCAAATGAAACTATCGATCCTCGTAAACAGCTGAACCGCTTTCCTCCCTGACACCACAAACGACGCCTCGTTTTTTTTTTTCCACCTCAGGGTGGTGTCCCAGCTGTTTATCTCCATTGCCTTTGCCAGTTCGGTCTACCTCAGGTGAGCCATTCCCTCCCCTGACTCTTTTAATTAGCACAGAAATGAGTTCAGATCATTTCAGAGAATCTAAGCGAGCCTGGGGCTTTTGCGAAATCACAGGTGGCATATTTACCTGGAAACCTGGTTTCCGCTGGTACTTTCTCCTCTGCTGCATCTCGGCAAAGGTAGCTGCCCCTGCTGCGTAAGTGTAGGCCATGTGCGGTAGGAAGCCCATTTGATCCATGCCCGGGTAGTGCCTAAGACCTGGTATGCTGGCCTGCATCGGGGGCATGAATGTGGCAGGTGGGAAAGCGCTCTGAGGTGGAAGTGATGTGTACAGGGGTTTGCCGGCAAATGGGTTAATGCCAAAGATGGGGCTAGTGCTTTTTTCAAGGTTTCCGTTGTTGGTCGAGCCTGAGAATTCCTTCTTGAGATACGCCAAGTTCAAAGGCTCTTCGAAGTGCTCGCGAGGAGAGGGGACGCTGTTATGGTCAATAGTAATGCTGTTGACTTTAGGTCTGCTTCTGACAGTCAGTGCATGCTTGGGTTCCTTCATGAGCCTCGGCAGAGAGAGGTCGAGCGGCTCGGCCTGCAGGTCTTCTGAAGTCAAGCTGTTTGGAGTGTAGGAGCTGCTGTGAGAGTTTTTGGAAGATGTGGAGGACAGGTTTAGTGGGGAGGGGGTGTTGCTGCGGGAGTGGTCCAACTTTTCACCTGCCGGCTTGGCACCGCCGCTGTACTGGTGGTTCTTCAGATGTCTGAGCGTGTTGTCACAGTTGTTAATGTTGTTGTGAAGCTCCGCGATTAAGGGGGATGTGATGCAGTCAGTAGGTTTGAGAAGAGACAAAGGTGACCTAGCTGCCAAAGAGTCTTTTGGTTGAGTGTGGTGGTTATTTGTTCCGACGACCATATCCATGTTGTTCCTGTGCTCAAGCGGTGGGGTTCTGGTAGTGCTGTACTCGTATATCTTTCGCTGCTCGTACCACTCCTTGACAAATTCCTGAGGAAGGCCGACTGCTATGGAAATCTTGAGCAGTTCCTCCGAGTTGGGCTCCTTGTTCATGGCGGAATAGGCCTTCAACAAAGACATTTGGTCCCTGTAAGGGTTAAGGGGCCCAATGAGTCCTTTCTCAGACAACATGGAGGAGGGTAAGTGGGTGTTCTTCTCCATGAATATCCCTGGCTTATTGGGCATCAGATTCTCACTGGGCTGCAGCACAGCTTTGATCTCCTCGTTCATTTTGCACAGGTAGCGTTCATGTTGATGCAAAGGTATTGGCCCAGAGAAGGTTTCTTTGCAATACTGACAAGCATAAGGTGTAAACATGTTGTTTTCCTGCACCTTATCATCCATACCTCCTTCAAGCATGTGGTTGGATTTCTCTCGTTTGATATTGCTAATCTGTCTCTTTGAGTCTGTTGTCAAGCTCTGGAGGCAGGCTTTGGCTTCGTTCACTTTTTCTAATGTGTAGTCGATGATGCTTTTGGTGGCGCCATTGTGATTGACGAGCGGAAGACTGACCTGAGTCCCCCCTGGTGATGTCAGCCCCTGTTTCTGCTCCTCCACTTGGTTACCCAGCTCCTTCATGTAGGCCTTGAGCTTGGAGAGCTCCTCTGGCTTGCAGTCCATTTTCTGCCTGCACACAGTATTATCCACGATCTGGAGGACCTTCTGTACCTCGCTCAGGTTGTTCACCAGTGGACCTGGGTAACCCAGGAGCTGCGCCTCCAACCCAACCATCCCCAGATGCTGCAAGGGGCTCTGAGATGTGGAGTTGTGGTGGACTCCCAGTGGGCTGTTCCCTCCCACCCCTCCGTTCATGAATGGACCAGGAACACTGAATCCGTGAGAAGCCATTATCAGCTTGTAGTCGTTGAAGTCGAGTGGCTCTGTCTTGATGTTCAAGTGGTTGTTGTGGTCAACGAGGCCGAGTGGCTTGCCGTTCTCGAGCTTCTGCCGCAGCTGGGTGATGGCGGTGTTGGTGGGTGAGGCAGATGCAGACGTGGGGGACGAGCCCGGCTTCATGTTGCCGCGCATGCGGCCGTTGACGGCAATCAGGCCGATACACTTCTTGCTGCTTATGTGTGAGCTGTAGGAGCCCGAGTGGGAGAAACGCTTCTTGCAGTTGGGGCACTCGTACGGTTTTTCACCTGAAACAAGAAATATATGCGTGGTGTGAGAAGGCAAAATCAAAACCGTGTGTGTTTACTGTTCATCCCTTACGGGGGACAGGACAAGTCAAAATGACTTATTTGCAAATGTTTATTTATGTAGAAAAATTATTCCAGTCTTTCCAGTTTAATTTCTACATGAAATGAACCCGCTCCTAAAACAAGATAGCTTTGTAAAAAGGCTAGTTGTGTTCGAACGCTGCCCACATTTAGTTTTTCTCCTGAACAAAAAAAGGAAATCAACTAAACAAAAATTTTAACGAATAAATGCTTTATTTTTAACAAATGCTGATAATGCTTTTGTTGCACAGCGTCCGACTTCAGCAGGGAGACCGGGGCAGCACTCACCACTATGAATCCGGAGGTGCTCCTTCAGATGGTGCTTGTACTTGAAGGCCTTGCCGCACTCGGTGCATTTGAACTTGCGGTTGCCGGCCGCTTGGTTGAGCAGTTGGTGCTGAAACAGACAGAGAGAGAGAGATTATTAAAAAAAAGGGAAGAAAAAAAGAAATAAATGCACAAACATCGTGGGGTTGAGAGTTCACTAAATAATCACAACTGGTCGGCATGACAACAAGCCTTAACGGCTCGTGTGGCCAGCGTGGCTCCTTGGCTTTCTACTCCCACCTCCCGACTACAAGCAGTGGCGGCGATAACACAGAGATTCACATACCTTTTAATTTCCTGGCTTCTCAGCCAAAGGAGGCATGCCTTTAGAATCTGGCAGCCCGGAAAATAGAATAAATGAAAAGAGGCTTTTTTGGAGCCTTCATTAGAAGTGCCAATCTGATCTACTTTTCATTAATTTGGGCCTAATCAGTCTACAATGTATTGAGAATCCTCCGTGAGCTCCTTCACCCCGCATACCTGCATTCACATCACATAAATGACTCTTTTTGTCAGAGCTGTTTCAAACGCCTTACACCGTAATTGGGTCTTTTTCCAGAACCTCAAATGTCTCTAATAGTCTTAGGATGCACAACTGAGCATACAGGCTGAGCCTTGATTCGCTGTTCAAAGGTAAACATCAGTTGCAATCCATCAAATTTGCAATTCAAACACGGCTTTCTCTCTGAGAAAAAAAAAAGAAAAAATCTAAATATAATACGGAGTGACAACAACAACACTGGGCGTGCGGACCTGGCTCGTTACTCGCAAAACACTTAATTACAAGTAGGAGGTGGGGATGTTAAAGAGTTAGTAAATTAAAAAAAGAAAAGGCTCTGAGCACAGCGCCTCCCTCCTCCCAGCTCAGCCTTAACAAATGCTGGGGTGTGTGCTGACTCTACCCACATTCCTGGGGAGACAGATGGTGGCGCGCAGGACACTGGGAGGACTGGGAGGAATTGTTCAAACAGCCCCAACCTTCAAAGATCATGTGGGGGGGGGGCGCTGCGCACCGAGGCCCCACCAAGCGCCGGAGAGGGACCCCACCGCTCGTATGTTGCTGAGTTGCATAAACAAACAGCAACAGCTGCTTCGCTGCCTCCGCCCCCGCCACCTTCCTCTTACTCCCCCCCCCCCCCCCCCCCCAAGGACCCCTGCCCTGTAAAGTTTAGTCTCGCCACCACTGCTAATAAGACACAATTGCGCTGCACTCTTAATTGTGAATGGCACCAGCAAACTGCTCTCCTTCATGGCTCGTGGGCGGGGACTGGATCGGACTGGGTGTTTGCATATGCATAACCTCTAATTAGTCATATTTCAGCTAATTGGTTAAGAGGAGGAGGAGTATTAATGCTTGTAAACATACAAGACAGAACAGCACGGCACATGTTTACCTATCAGGGTATTATTCTTTATGTTAATCTAACTGCAGCTGAGTCCTCTCACTTTGTTCCTAATTAACAAGTGTGCATTTAATATAGATGCACTTTTCTTTTGTGTTGATTATTCAGCCGATAATTAGCATGAGTGGCGGGGCAAAAAAAATAAAGAAACGAGCGCCACCTAGAGAAGCAGCCGCCACAGAAGAATCACGTGAGTAAGACATCTCCTCGATCTCATCTGGGGGATTAACACTTAAGCAATCCGGCTCATTTACAAACCAAGATAACCGGCTTTGTGAGAAGGACCTGCGGCGCCTGAATAGAAGCCTTTGGCCGTTTTGGCTGGACCCTGGAGGGGAGTGGCACCATCATTGTAATATGAGGATTCGGGCAGCTCCCTCCCTCGGCCGGCCCATCTGCTCACGTTTTACGTCCAGCTGGTAGATCAGGTGAAAGTGCTGGCTGCTGACATTTGATCAAATCAGCCACAGCCTGAGCCCGTCATCCTCGCTTCAAAGAGCACAAGACAACACCCACGACCTGGGACTGAACACTGCAACGCATCAGGGTACATGATATCATCTGCCATCAGCCTAATGGCTGACTACTTCTCTTGATGTTAGGGATGTTAAGGAGAAAATGAGATATCTCGAAGTGATCCATTATTTTTTCTGATTGCTTTTATTTGTGCTGCAATGTAGTCCTTCTGTCCGATTAAGGAAAAAAAAAGCCACAATGTGATCCGGCACAAGCAAGACAAAGCAGGCAACTTCTTGGAGATCTCTCAGGTGATTTGCCTCTGCTTCCCTTTTGTGTTTCTCAGCAGAAAAGTTGCAATAAAAACATCATTTTCACACACACCCAAATGACAACCCTTTACGCTTTAAAGATTAACTCAAAAGGCAATCCTTTCAAGCACAAACTCAGACTCCATCAACTTTAAAATTTACTGTTCCAATTTTAGCTTGCAGAGAACTTCTAATTACCCCCCAATGTGCAAAAACTCAACTTAAAGCTGACAAGCGAGTTAAACACCCGTAACTGCCGGATGCAGGACTTTAAGGTGATTCATACTAACTGCCAGCAGCATTACATTTCAGGCATATATGATATAAATCGCAGAAGAAAATTCAAGTATACACAGATGTTTATGCAGTGCATGAAATTAGAAGCGGAGGGAGGGGTGGAGTTTGATGGAGTGCCACCACTGCAGGCTGCACCAAGAAGAACATTAAAGGCCAGGAGTGAAGTGAAGTTAAGGAGCTGATAAAAATTTCCAAATTGGAAATTAACACAATCATTCGATCGTGAACACGAGACTGGAAAATCATATCAGAGAGGGCCATCAAAAAACCATTTAGGGGCCTCAATTAAAGTTATTACCATTAAAGGATCTGCATCTTCAAAATGCCATGAAAAATTAATAATGATTGCCAATCAGAAAAAATGATCTCTCTTCTCCGAGGGATCAGAGCACATTAGAATCGAAAAATGAAACAGGGGACAGCGGGAAGAAGAAAAAGCAGAAAAGGGAAGGAAAAAGGAAAAAAAAAAAAAAAAGAAAAGAAAAGAAAATCCCCCTCACCTGATCCCTCGCAGGCTTGTGTGTGGCCATATGCCGCTCGAGCTGAGTGCGGTAAGCAAACGTGTAGTTGCACAGGGGGCAGGCGAAGTTCTCCTCGTTCTTCTCATGGCGGTACTTGATGTGCTCCTTCAGCGATGTCAAACGCTTGTAGCCCCGATCGCAGTAGGGGCAGGTCAACAGTTGGGCGAAGGCATCTGGCGTTCCAGGTGGCAGGTCTGTACGGAAGACAGCGGGAGAAGGAGGGGGGAGGAGAAGGAAGGGGAAGGGAAAGCGGGCCAAAAGGTCAGCGAATCAATGGCAGCTAACGGGCGGGCTGCCCAGAGTGGTATGGGAGTTATCTGTGCAATCTGCTCCACATGAGAGCCTCAGTGTCAGGCTGGCATCCGCCACACTGCGACCTCCTCCCAACTCCTCGAACAGCACCCTCCTCATTCTCACTTTCCTTGACATGGTCACGAACACACTCACACACACACACACACACGTAATAATGTACGTACACAATCATGAACTTGCTGACACACTCTTTACTTGCTCCCTGATGGCTTTAAAGCAGCCCGAGTTTGCTGACGCCCCTCCCTCTGACACCATCATCATGTCTGTAGCATGACTCATGAACCCGATCAAATTCAACCCCCCCCCCCACACACCCCCGGGGAGCTTCAGAGGTGCGCTATCTGATTTCAAGCCCCTGCCCAGCTGTTGCTTAAGACTGTAGGTAAACACCCAGGCATCCGGCGAATCTGTGGGACCAACAGCTGCCCGGTCGTGTCAGCGCGAAGAGTCGCTGCTCTGTCCAGACTTTTTTTTCTTCTTTTTTTTTTACGCCTCAACATTTGCTTTGTTAGCTGAGCGAGCTGTTGCTGTATGATTTATGTCACAACACGAGGCCACATGTACTTTCTCAGGTATCAGTGCCTCGCCTTGAAGATTTTCAAACGTCAGCTATTGGTTTTGCTGTTACAGCCGGTCAAAAGTCACGGTCACTTGGGAGAGTTTTTACTGTGCGACCGACATTTATAACCGTATTTCTGTAGCAGTTCAGTGTTCTCATTGCAAACAAATGTGCACATTTTGAGACTTTGATGCGACAATCGTGATTATTTGTTTTCAGAACATTGGGGGAAAAAAAAAATCTACTCAACTGAACACGTGCATCACTTGTTAAGAAATGAGTGGAATTCTGTGAAACTTGGAAGAAAGTTGGTGCAGAAGCCACTGAAGCTGGGCCTCTGGTCATATATTAATGCAGATTCATCCCAAACTTTTTGAATAATGCTGCTAATAAAACGCAAAAACATACAAGCCATTCCAGGTAGCTTTATCAAACTCGAACACTAATCCATAAAATACCTTCAATCAACATATGGTTTTGATGACCTTAATATGATGCTCCAACTTGTTTTAGAGATTACTGGTTCTAAGCAAGTTAATGCTGGAACTAGAATGACCAGAGTAGAAGAGGTTTTCATTTACCACATTAAACCCTAACAACTAAAAAGTTTGAAATAAGTCCGATTTTTTAATTTTTTTTTACTTGTTTTCAAATAAAATCTTTATAATAATTCACATTTTCTTGCTCTACTGGCAGATATTTAGAGTAATACAACAGCTGAGTTTTTGCAGTGCTGTGGTTGAGATGACTCAACAGAGGGGTGTAAACCAGCTCTCAAAGGTATCCGCCCTGCGCCGAATTAGTTGAGATTTGGAAAGATGCCACTCGCATCAAATTTTTCTTCTTCTTTTTTTTTTTCAATGTTCATTCTTCTAGCAAACAAACAGAAAACAACAGAGAAACAATCAACCACCTTTTGCAGAGGCTAAACTTTTTAAACTCAAGGATGTGTTTTTCCAAATGTTCATATTTTTTTTTTTTTTTGGTCTTCTCTGACAGAGAACATCCAGCCCCAATCTGATAAATGTGTCACAGACTGTTCTGGTTTTACATCTCAAAGATATTTAGGGCTTCATCTCAGAAGATGATGCGGAAAACAGCTTTCAGTTTGCCAAGTTTAATCTGAGTTTTTTTAGTCGACATCTATCTTTAGTCACTTGTCCCCTCCCTGACTCTGACTTTCATCCCCTCCCACAGGCCCTGACAGGCTTCATACCGTTCTCCTCTGGTCCTGTGGCCTCTGGCGTGCCCAGGCGGCTCAGCTCCTCCGGAGCTTCTGGGTAGATGATGGCAGTGTCGCCGCGCTGTAGGTACTCGGCAATGCTCACCACATGGCTGTCGCTGTCGTCCAGCTTCCGCTTGGCAAAAAAGTCCTCCAACTCTGAAGTGCAATCCACGCTCTTGACTGAAGAGAGAGAAGAAGAGAGATGGTGAAGGAGGAGGCCGAGAAGAGAAAGGAGGGGGGGGGGTGCGCCTTAATTCACTTCTTTCCCCAGAGAAATGTCTTACAGGAGGATATTGGGAACATCTTGGTGGAAATGCGATGAGGATAGCCACCCTGAAACATTACAGCAGTGCTTCGGGGAGCATATATCTGAATTACTAGGCTTGCTTGTCACGCCATGTCTGCTAAAACAAGAATTGTAACTTAATCCGGCCAAAAGTCAGAGATGAATGTGCTACTATGAGCTGCTGAGGAGCAATGTGGAAGATAAAACTCCACTGATCTAATTTGCTCATGATAGAAAATCTGGTTTGAAGTTTAGGAGTCTAAAATAAAATAATAAATAAGATAGAAAAAGAGTAACACCCTGCTCTACATTTACATACAAGTACACACAGAGTCTTGGTTTAATCAGCAGCAGAGCTATGTTTCTTTGTATCGACTTTCACATATAAGGTCAATCAAGAGGCTGTGGCTTTTGTTGATTCTGTGGTGAACAGATTACCGGGGCCAAACCACAAGCCCAAGCAGAAAGGAGAAGAAAAGACACGGAGGCAGAGACGTGCTCTGCCATGGCTGAGCAGAACGTGTCTTAAGCCAGCCAAAGTGCTGAGGACACACAATGCGTTTTCTCAAATTATTTCCCCGTCCCTTCTCTTCAGGGAAACTCTTAAGCTGCAGCGTGGAGATAGCTGCCTCCAAAAAAAAAACAAAAGCGGAGCTAAAAGAAATCAGCAGCCTTCATTAGTCAAGGGGATGGCCGACTTTCAAAAACCACACACAAACATCCTACGCGCACCGTTTCAAACCTGAAGAGATTCTGGAGGCTGTTTGGCATACGGGGGAACCGAAAACCAAGTGACGTCTCATCAGGCTTCCTCCCCTGTTAATGAGGCTCTTAGAGCGCCAGCCAAGGTGAGGTTAAAAGAGCGATTTGTTCGGCCGTGATGACTCTGCGAGCCAATTTGTGAAAGGTCAAGGTAGTAGATATTTGGATGTCAAAAATGGCACTGAAATGTCATCGGTGCCAATGGATCACTTTTGATAATGGTGATGGGAGAATTTACAGCATTCTCATTAGGTGATTCTTTGAAGACTGCTAAGCTAATTGAGAGGGTCTGAATGTTGTGCTGATTGACTGATGATTGACCAGCGTGCGGCTCACTGTAATCAGTTTCTGGGCTGACATCTGAAAGCCTTCAGGGTGATGAAATGTTATTTATTTTATGCTGAACGCACTAAGCTTATTCTATATATGACATTTTGGATGGAAAATCTAAAAGTGTTTCTTTAAGGAGAACTTTTATTCCAGAGAAGGAGGAAATCACCTGGATCAAAGTGCGCTTTGGCAGCGGGGACGTGATCAAACTGCTCATGTCTTTAAACAAAATCACATGTGATCTCGCGGCGGGGAGCTTCCACTGTATTGTTTCCAAAAGTCCTTTAAGCAGTCAAAATGGAAAACATTCAGCCTGCTCGAATTCTCAGCAGAGCAAGAGGGAAAACGCCACGACGAGCAGAGAGTAATCAAAGCTGAAGGGAGGCTTTTGAGGCAGGGCTGCGTGGCGTTCTGTGGGGTGACTTTGGTTTACCAGAGCGGCGTCCGAGGCCAATAGTCGAGGTGGCCAGGATGATATCATGGAAGGGAGGGGCCTGTGGCCACAAATCAGCCACAAACTTCTAATGAAAAATGGCAGATAGGATTCGGCTCCACCAGAAGAAACACTTAGCTAACCAAGAGGGCTGAAAGTAGCATGTGAAATCAAAGGCTACAGAAATTAGAATCATTCTAGCTGCCTGTAAACACACCTAGATTTGCTCCAGTGGAGACTGAGTCACCAGGAGAAGATTTCCTGTCAATTGCTCACAATTTGCAGCGAAGTTTGTTTTGTTCTGTTTTTTTTTTAGGTTGCCAACTTAATGTCTGGATCCACCTATGGGAGGCAAGTTGCTAAAAGGCTTAATTGTTGCCTCACATCATGGTAACTTGGCGAAGAGAGTGGACATGGGTCCTTCCTTGTCCCTCTCTGCTGTGCTTCAGCTCTGCCTCAGAAATGACTAACTACAACTGAAATCTGAAAATGTGACAACATTTTTATTCAAGTTTGACTTCAAGGTTCAGCCAGATCTTGTCCAGTCCTAACCCAGAAACCTGTTTTTTTTTTTTATTATATAATAACAGGTTATTAAGTTGCTATGTTAAAAATAATGATTTAATAAAGCAATTTCGCCAGTAAAACTCAGCCAAAGTTAAATTTGTGGACAAGTTCTTATTTATATCAAAGGGTTGGAGGCCAGAGAAGAAACATCTCAACTCACCTGTACCATTTCCAACTGCCTGCAAAGTGGCATCAGGCCCCAGGGCATCAAAATCATCTTTTATTTCATCTGCACAGAAACAGAGAAGAAGAGGAAGGAGGGAGGGTGAGTAACGATGACAATGAGGCCTTTAAGGAGAAGAAAAAGGTATGGAGAAAGCAATAAAGGCACCGCTGTGCATCGCAGCGCACCGCAGCTTTGTTCAGCATGCTTAATGAATGCTATCATCCGGGCCAGACAGTGACTTATTTACCTTTAACATGACAACAAGCGGCGGGGGAGGCAAAGAAAGCTTCAATTGCCAAACACAGCGATTAAATACAACACGGAACACGTCCACCTGAGCAATCATGGAGCTCCAGCCAACACGCAAGCTGAGCTTATTACTCCCCGGCTGTGACGCCGCTGCAATCCTCTGCATGCAGGATCACGCTTGTTTTATCATATGTCATTTGGTGGATGCTTTCATCCAAAGCTGCTCTGACTATTGTGAGCGCGCACATTTTTGTTACTCGCCACAAGGCCTGGCAGAGAGTCGGTGCCTTTCTCTTGTAACTAAAAAGAATACAAGCCTTGACCACAAATGACGAGTTGTAGCTGCACAAACATTTCTCTGGGGCAGAAATAACCTCATTGGTTGGGGTAGACCTCAAGTGGGCGGAGCCTAGGAATTCATGTTTTTCGGGGAGGAATGAAAAGCAAAAAAACGGACAAATGAAGCGGAAGGAGGAAGAGAAAGAAACCTCTTTCCGCTCTCTCTAATGGCCGCACGTATCTGAAGGTTACGACCAGGTTTAATCCTCTTGACAAGTTTTTGGAATCTGAAATCAGCATTTTATTTGCTCCATCCATCCAAGGCTGACCCTCAACAATTCGGCTTCCTGAGGAAAACCCTGAGAAATGTTCAAATAACTTCCCCCTCCAGCGCTGGCCTACAGAGAGCGAGTTTGCACTGCCTAATCAGGGTAATGGCACCCAGCCTGTGCAGACAGGCAGATATTGTCCTGGCACAGGTGAGGTAGCTGTAAATAAACAGTGGATTGACAGGCTCATAAACAAACCCTCTCCCGACAAACGCCCCCCCACTCCCACCCCACGGTCAACAGTAGGACACGGACTGGACAATCAGCTTAAGAAGCCCCTGGTCCCTCCTCTCGGCCTCATCTGTAAAAATTAAATCAAGGTGCTTCCGAGAACATGTGGCTTTTGTATTAAAGAAAAAGGAACAAATAAAACTGCATTGTGCTCCTTGCACGCATCTGCTCTTGCTCTGCCGCTCCTGCAAGGACGCTACAAGTGTTGCATTGTGAAATGTTTTTTTTTTCGTTTTTTTTTTTCCTCAACCAGCTGACAGCAGGATCTGATGTATCTGACTGTCCCCTTGGCTTTCAAACCGGGACCAGCGCCCACATTAGAGAAACCTGGCCGAGATAATCCAGGAAAGGTTGGGGGCGTATTGTTGATAATAAAGTTATCCTGCTTACATTACTCCGCACAAAGGCCAGAAGCGACAAGAATTTTTATTTTCAGTTGAAAAACAATGGGCTCAATAGTTGTGGAATGCTTTCTGAGGTTTGCAATTCAGGCTTTGCTTGAAATTAAAGATTTGGCTTCTGCGGTGAAATGATAAATACCCATGTCAATGGCTTCAGAGAATAATGACAGACTCCTCTGGAGGGGTAGTTTAACTTCCTCCTTGCCAGGACTTTTTTCCTTTCTCTCTCTCTCTCTTTTTTTTCCTGTACGTTTGATTGCACGTCTGCCAAACGGCCTAAAAACCACAGTGGCACTATGGGAAACTAAATGGGTTTCAAACAACATAAATTAAACTATGACAAAACAAAACAGATAAAATAAGACCTCTGCCACAGATTAAAATGTACCCACAAGTATCAGATATCAGAATGCTAGAAAAATCTCGACAGGGTCAAAACTCCCTCGCATTTCTGGGTCCTCGTAGGCACCCGTGTTTGCGTTGAGTAATCAAATTTGACTGCGTGTTTTTGGTCTGACGCAAGGGGGATGACCGGTGGGATTTACTGGCCCTTCACTCTCCCCTATTTACCTTGGAAAACTTTTGTTATCTGTGGTCTGAAGGGAGGGATGGCTGCTTCCAGTAGGAGGTAGGCTAACACCACGTACACCTCTCTGCTGAGGCCTCTGGCACACACACACATGCCAGTCCTGGGCTGCATTCAAATGGGACAAAGTGTCATTGTGGCGAGTTGGGTGCTTGGTTGCTCTTTAGTAAGAAAAGGCACTAAAGTTGATGCCACGGAGCTTTGTTCACACAGATTTTGCAGGAAACTGCATTGTTTAATCAAACATTTTCACAATAGATCTATTCATGCCGAAAATGTGAGTCTCTTCTCAATCATGGGAAGCATTTTGGAGGTAAGTGTTCACTAAATGGTGGAAAACTGCTGTTTTGTCAGCAGTAAATCCCAGATGACCTGAGGCGGTAAGGTACACACCTCCTTGAAGAGTGATGTTGAGGTCTGAGAGCCAACTCTGGGCTCAGGAGGAGTCCAGACTACCTCAGCCCGACTGTAATTCCACCTATTTTCATAGCGGCTCTGATGCTGTTTATTTTGAAAACATTCCTATTTTTATGGCCAGTCACCGCAGTCGCAGGCGCTTTAAAGTTCCGCCTTTGTGCATTTCGCCTCATTTATCCAGAATCTGTCATGTTTGAGCAACAGTTTCAGAAAAAGAGAAATGAAACAAGACTGGATTAAAGATGCCAGTTTGGATATTTTTAGACTGAAGTTGTCAGCAGCAGATATTCAGTGTTTCTACAGCCAAAGTATACGGTGTTTTCCTCTCGATCTAACTCCTGGCAGGATAGATAAGCACTTATTGAAAATTATTGCCAACTCCTGGATGCAGTCGGCGTTAATATGGCAACTGCAAAACCTGCTGGATGTGCAAAGAAAACAAGAGCCCCTGTTCGATCAGAAACGGAGGCCAAATTTGGCCAAAGATTGCTATGTTTGAAGGAGCAAACATGCTGCCGCAGTCCAGCAAACATGAGGTAAACTGCGCAGGATGTGAAGTCAGAAATCCTCCCCACGCCCTAGAGAGGAGTTAAGAAATAAGAAAAAAAGAAAAAAAAAAGGCAGGTGATTTATTTGAAAATGTCTGTCAGTGATAATGATGTCATGCTTTCTAGCACATCGCGTCCAGCCTCGCTGCGGGATTAGGGAATGTCAAGGACAACGCCAGACACAAGACTCCGATTGTGCCCTGGAATCAAAAAACGGCTTTGCGATAAACTTCCCCCTGCTTTCCTTCTTACTTTTTTAAAAGTACATGCAATAAATATGTCCCAAGGAGCCCTCTGCATGTACATCACACTTATACTGCACACGGAGACATTCGCCCGGGTATTTTGGTGGCTCCACGAACCTCTAAGCACCTACAATCTGCTACATTCACTTTGTCTTCCAAGACCTGTGTAGCAACTCTTGATAGGGGAGTGACGACCAAATCATGTAGGAAAGGAGGGAGGGTGTTAACTTATCTCAGGCCCAAGTTATGTGCTGAGGTATCACTGTAGACACTACGGCACCGCGGAGGGAAAAAAGAAAAAAAAGAAAAAAGAAAGCAGGCTGAGAAACACAGCACCCGCAAGATTGGGAAAGAGCCTCCCAAACGCTCTAATGAACTTGACTTGCTCTCCGAAATATGTCAGACACTTTATCACACAAGAAGCATATTATCTGGAAATTGCAACATAGTTGAATTACAGACATTATGGCACCGCAGGTCTTTATCAAATAAACAATTACCGTATGCAATGACAGCTTGTTTATCCTTTATCTTGATTTATTTACCAAACTGTCTCCTCTTTCTTCCACCCCTTAAGGAGCCAATATGAAGTGTTATTTAGGAGAAGTGAATGTTGATACCCTCTTTTTTTTTTCTTCATCCCTAATAAATGTGCAATTTTCCCCCATATTAAAATTTTAGATTGCTGAATGCCCCCCTCCTCCCCCCTTCCCCCCCCCCCGTTTCTTCGGCAGCCTGCGCAGCCAGTTCATTAGCAGAAATGAATAGCAAAGCCCAGCTCATTTAAATGGGCTGTCTTACATGACTTCTCACCATACTCTGTTCCTGTCACATGCTTCCAAGAATCATTGACTCTTATTATACATGTAAATGGCTATCATAAAAATAAAAATTTCATTTAAGATTGTTAATGACTTCTTTGCAGCAGTCTGGCTTCCTTTAATGATTATACCCTGCCCCCTAATTAAAAGTATTTATCTTTCAAGCATCCGTGACTGGTGCCCCTGCAGTGGGGGGTTGCTCCACAAAAGACAATCAGTCAAGTTTTTGGAAGGTATCACCTGCCTGGGACCAAGCATGCGACCTCTCGCATCCTGTAGCGCGTTCACTCTCCTGCTTGTCATTCTCTGCAGCTCAGAGCCTTGTTTTCTTTCCTGCTTCGACAATACAGTAAATATTTCTTTTGCTGCTTGGCTCCGAGCCCCACTTTTCTCTAAGCATGAACCAAATGGTCTCCCTCGCTCGCACAGAAAACTGTTTGCCACGTCTTTCTGCTGAGGGAGCATCATCGGGGCTTCTTCCGTCAGACCTGGCTCAAGCATTGTTTGCAAAATGCTTTGTGGCATTTGTTTGAGTCTACACCAGCACCAGATGGGTGGGGTTTACGGTATAAGATGGCACCACGAGTGGCAGGATGTGCACACAAAGTGACGGAGAGCTAGATTACTGGTTTTTGCGACATGCAGCTCACCTGAACCCCACACATCTGGTGAGGGAGAAAAAAAATAAACTATAGCTCGAACTGCTTTTATAAATTCCTTGAGTTTTACTGACAAATGTGGTTATTTTAAAAACAAAAACCTACACTGACCAGAGGACAAGCTACGTTCAAGACTAAAATTGCCATTTCAACTTCCAGGAGAAGTTATGATATGAGTGACTCACCAGTACCATCCACTGAGGCACTCAGCATGTCATTGTCAGGCCAGATGTGCTCCACGCCGCTGTCCCGCATCTCGTCGTCCTCCTCCTCCTTGGTCAGCAGGCCGTGGCTCTCAGCCCGCGGCGAGGCCTCCGGGTTGGTGAGGCTGGCTGGGCTACCCGTGCCGTTGATCAGGGGGTCCTCCTCAGACACGGGAAGCTTGTCCTCCTCCTCCGTCTCTGAGCCCGTCTCCACCACATTCTCGTAGTTGAGAGCTACAGCAGAAAAAAGAGAGACAAAGGAAGAACAAGCCCGGTCAGTGCTTTGGAACATAACTCATTAAATGTTGGATTTTGACCGATTTTGGAAACTGTGGCGTATAACCAGATTAAAAAAGATAACTCCACATCACTGCTCGCAACAAGGCGTAGGCTCCCCGTTTTTTTTTTTTTTTTTTGTAGGTTACACCCCAATTACAGCATCTGTGACTGGAATTTGTGACTGAACCACAGCGGTGGGCAGACAGCTGTCGAGGAGATGCAAGCCAAAATAGCTACTAATTTTCAGTCCTGCTTACATGCCTCAGATGCCAACAGGCTGCACCTTTCAGGATCGCTCCGCTCCGAAGCATACCGGTCAGGTTTGAGATGCTCCGCATAACAAATACAATATCATAAATGCTGTTGCTATGCATACAAAAGGCTTAACCTATACTCATTTAGATTTTTAGCTGCGTGTACCCCTCGGATGTCTTCACATCTGCATTGCCAGTGAAGCGCGAACGCCAATATAAATGTTCCTAAACTCATCAAAATACACAAACATGACAGACCCTTTAGGCCCACTGGGTGTAAAAAAATTCAGGGAGATACACACAACACACACACACAAATTCAAAGCTCCAGAGCAGCATCAGCAGGGCTCGCCCCGCTTCCACAACACCCAGGTCCCAGACATATGCCTGCTTTTCTTAAAATAGACGGCCTGTAAATAAGAGGCTGTGAACTCAATCAAAGGTGGCTCTCGTGCAAATTAGTCACCGCCATCGGCGGGTTCTAGGCGAGTATGCGCCACAGCGTAAATCATTGCAGAAGCGGACGTCAGAAGACTTATTGGAGCGGTGCAGATGGAGTGCTAGGCGAGCCAGAAGCATGGCATCACATGGGGACACACCTCATTGGCAGCTTATACAAGAATGTTCTGTGGTGAGAGCCAATCATGGGAGGGCCCCAGAGTTTGAGCCACCACAGTGAAGAGGTGGAGGCTCTTTTTTCTTCTTATTTAACGTGCTTTAGCGGAATTTGTGTTTCTGGGAAGTAAAGAAAGAGCTGAAGTCCTTGCTGAAAATCAATAGATTCATACATCTCTTTACCATTTGGATATAAATAGTGGGAAACATGCAGAAACCTGCGTGACCCTGTGAGGAACCAACAGGCTTAATTAAAGCGTCTTTTATGCCAAAGTAACAGCTACTGAGGCCTGAAAGTGTCTGTGCCTCTTGAACCCTCCCAGAATCAAGAGTGCCAACCAAATGAAGTCCATGCATGACATTTCTAAAAACATTATACATATCAAAAGATAAGTCTCCCCACATCTCCTCCTGACACGTCTCCGTGCGATTGACTGGTCTGCACTTGCCTTCAGCGAACAACTGCACAACAGGTGCAAATTAAAATGAAAACAGGGCTTTCAAAAGTGGGAGGGGAGGCGGGAGGGACGAGGGTGGCAGGCAGGCAGGAGAGGAGGGGAAGGAGGAGGAGGAGGGTGGGAGTGTGGTGACCTGCTTCGAATACCAATCGGCGGAGGAAACAAAACCTTTTCAAGAGGTGTGATCACAAGGGTTTAGGCAAGTTCAGACTCAGTAATTCTACTTATGGATGACAAAAAAGGCAACCGAGGCTATGACCAGGAGTAGAAAGAGACGTTAGGAATTCCTGGGTGGTCCACGTCTACCTTGGTACAAGTGATATTGGCTCTTTATTGGAAAAGTTTTGTATTTATATAGAGAGGACTCTACTTGCTTAACTGAAGATATCTATTCAACAGAATGACGCAAAGGTTCCTCAAAAAAAAAAAAAATCTCTCTACCCCATCACTCCAAAGATTGTGAACTTTTCTCACCAATGTCCCATCAGCTCTGTGTCCCCCAGCTTCTAGGGGAGAGGGGGGAGGGAGGGGGGCAGCAGCTCAGCGCTCGTAGAACAAAAGGCCAAGAGGCTTGGGAAGCTATCAACCCATCCCTGTGAACCTGATCCCTGGATGCAGATTCAATGACGGTGGAGCAGGGGCCGGCTGAATGAAATTATCTAAGGCTGGACAGGTTTTAAAGGGCCTATTCTTCCCCAATAAAAGGAGCGAGGGAGCTTCTCTTTGTTGAGCAACACATCCACGGCAGCAAAGCACACCGTTCTGACTTCCCACATAGGGAATGAGGGAACGCAGCACCCGCAGATCTTTTTACACAACTAACTGTTCTGGACACGACTGAGAATCGACAACTTCAAAGTAGATCCTGCAAGAAGAAAACCCGGAGCTTTCGTGTAACTTTTTGTCAGCGTTTTTTCAAGCGCTTCGGGTCCCCCGCTGTTTTTCCTAATCTCTCGTGGAGCCTTTCCCTCCAGTTTCCGCAGAAAACTTAAGCATGGGGGCGTTGAACTGTCTGCGAGCGCTAGAGCAGATGCAATCTTCTCCGAACGTCAGCTGTCAACGTATACCTCCAAGAAGGCAAAATGACAGTGGGGTGCTCGTCAAGTCAAATGCGTAGTATTAACGGCGAGAAAGCTGCCATTGTTTAGGTGCCAATGCTGACAAGAGCCTCTCCTTCTGCGTGCATGAAGCATCTATTGGTATTGTGTCATGCAACAAAGTAATTCTAACCTACTAATATTTCGCAGGCAGCTATTTCATCCCCCTCCGAACCTCAATCTTAATCAGCCTTTTGTGCTGCTGAGGAGAGGGAAAAAAAAAAGACAAAGAGGAGATAATGTTTACTCCTCAAATGCCTCTTCTATCCTTTTCTTACCTTAAGTGTCATCCTTGACAAAAGCAATTATGGATGACGTTTTGTAAACTGTTGCTACCTGTTTGAGATTGCTTTCTTCTCTCCGACTTGGTTTTTGCAGATAATTAAAATGACACATGTAACAGCGCAATTCTTGTTTAATATCGGGTTTTAAACTATCTGACATAACCCTTTCACATGCCTGGCATTATTCTGTCACTCACACACATAAAAAGAACAGAGCAAAGACTAATATTGTATATTGATTAGGATGGTTGGAAGCATCAGCAGTGACAGGCTGAGAGAATCAGAGAGCTGGGGATGGGATGGGATGGGGGGAGATGGGCTTGTTAAAGTCTCTTGTTTTTTTTTATAAAGATATAGAAGAAAAAAAAAACAATGGTGCAGGCAATACTTCAGATGTGACAGTTGTGCTTTAAAGATACAGAAAAGCAAGTGTCATTAATCTCGTGCTGGGAAACAAACCCCGAAACTCAAATGCCTGTTTTTAACCAAGCGTCAGGTTTGGCAGCGAACAAATGGCGATTAGCAATCAAAAACGCTTTCAATGCTGGAGTTATAATCAACTCCTGCAATGCCAAAAGATTACTCATCTCGGGTGCGCCTTTGACCACAGTTGTTGGACCACATGCCGCATTCAAAGACAATCAAAGTCACTCAGAGGAATACAAGGCCACCACCCTTTGCCTTTTGATGCCAACCCCGTGTGTGTATGTATGGCATGTCCACATGATATGTGAAACATACGGTGAAAGTTCACTGTCATGAAAACCCGCATCAATTCCAAAGCAAAGGTTTGCAAGAAAACGGCAATAAACGTCAGCAGACGGTTTATTTACGTTCGTATTAAATCAATGCGACCCTGAAATTTGAGAGACAAGGAAATTCGCTGCATGTTTCACACACACACACACACACACACACACACACACACACACACACACACACACACACACACACACACACACACACACAAAAAAAATCCCTCCCTCTACACTGTTAAACTCAAGTTCAGAGGTGTAACACCTGCAGGCTGCCAGGGAAAATAATTCCACAATGCTAACAGGTATAATCACATTTATTTAACAATCCCCAAGCAGTCGTCCAGCACCCACAGGAGGCTCCAATAACAGCCCTTCCTGCTCCACTCTCAGAGCCAGAAAGAAAAAGAGCTCTAACTGCTCGGCGGGCCAACGTTGGAGGTGATCGCTGCGGGGAGAATGACTAACACCCACGTTGGCGCTCTCACGCTAACCCCGGCTGACTTTTTAGTCAAGTGTCGAGGCTTAGCTCCAGGTGACACGCTCGGCCTCCTACGCCGATAATGAGCCAGGACATTCTCCCTATTGGACGATAACTGCTCGCGCTCGCTCCCTGTCTCATGAATGTGAGCCAAGCGCATCACCTGGATGGCTGCGAGGGAGATGGGGAAGCAGGAGCGCTCTGTTAGCCGGGGCGAGTGTGTTTGTGTGTGTGTGTGGGAGGGCATTAAGGTGGAAGCGAGGTCGCTGCCTTGTGGCTATGGCCAGAGGTAGCGGATTCTCATGATGACCTTTTGTCTGCCATTGTTCCTGTCTGCAACAGTTTAAGCACTTCCTCGGGTAAGTCTTCCACTTGTCTGATGGAAACCTCACACTGATGGCGAGACAGTTTTTTTTTATGTACAGATACCTAATTTCTACAGAGGTTTAAGCAGTTGTAATGTTTTATCACTTATCATTAGCAGCAAGTCAAGTCAGTAGCTAATCTTAAGGATACTGGCATATTTTAATGGAAAATAATGACGGCCACCTGTTTTCTAAAGGGGTTCGCCGACCCAAACTGGTAAACTGTTGCAGAATAGATAACTTTGGTATCAAAATAACGCATCTTCTTAAATCTATCATCTTGTTTTCTTGAAAAAGCCACAACACCCAGGAGGTAGCTCAAACCCCCAAGTCATGCCAGACAAAAGAATAGCAGACATGTTTGGATATTTTGCGCTATCTTGTCTCAGTATAATGGCGTGATCGAGCACAAGGGGCAAATCAGGGCCAAGTCGGTGAAAGGACGGTGGCAGAGGGCAAACAAAAGCTCTGAAAAGAGACAGAGAGAGTGAGGGGTGAGGGCCAGGGGAGGAGGCGACTTGGGAGAGACGATGAATGGTGAAAACTCAGTGAAGTGTAAACGCAACCTGGGTGTGTGTGTGTCTGTCTGGCCAGCATGTGTGTGTGTATGTGTGTGTCTATAGACGGGGGAGGGGTGTCACTGAAAAGTGAAGTGAGTAAGTGTTTGTTTGACAGATATAAGTTGTCGAGGGCAACACTTTTTTCCCTTTTTTTTTTTTTACAATGTAGGTGTTTAAGAGACACGTTTAACCTTTGTTAACATGTTTTTACATCAAGAGCGACTGACAGAAAGTTTAACAGTGAAATCAGTCACTGTCAGAGCGCAGCCGTGGAAAGAAGTCGAGGAACTACAAACCTATGCATGCGTAGTGTCAGGCATGTTTTTCGAGGTCCATACGCTGAGATAAAGGAGTTGAGCAGGAATTACTCTTACATCAGTATGTAAGAACCTCTCAGACTGAATGCAAAAAGGTCCCTTTTTTTTCTCCTCTCAGTAGACTGGACACAGAACTCAGCTCAGTTTCACTATGAAAACATAGCTTCTATTGACTTTATCACACTTAAGGCCCCTTTCAAATCTCTTAAGATCACTTAAGACTCGCTCATTGGATTTGCCGGGTGAAAAATAGAAGTCTAGTTTTCTTATGATGTTCCGTAGAAATAAGAAGAAAGAAGTTGTTCACAAAATGTGTACAATTTCAAAGAGTAAAGAAAATCATATCTATTGCATCCTCTGAATCCAATTTGGGGGCTTAATATAATTACAGGTTCAAAGCTGAGCACTTTTTTTGTTTTGTTTTGTTTTTTCCAAATAAAAAGAACATCAGTCCGAGGAACTTTGGCGATCATTTAAGACGATGGGGAGACTTCCAGCTCGTCGCCACGCATCCGTCAAACTCACTGCTGGGCTTTGTCCACGAGGAGACCCTCGCAGCAGCACTGACTCTAATTCAATTAAAGTCCCATTTATTTGCAGAGGAGGCCCAAGCAACAGGCTTGGGGGGGGGGGGGAGAAAGCTTCAAGGTTTGCTCGACAGCTCAGAGGTCCCACCTTTGCTGGGTCCTGCATGGATTCACCATCTGTGCCCCTTCCCCCTCCTCCTCCTCCTCCTCCTCCTCCCCCAGTTCACACATGTTCCTGCCTCCAACAAATGTTCGGAGTAAACCCTTCTCCCTCCTCCTCTTCCTCCTCCTCCTCGTCACACAAGCCAAAGAAGAAGAATAAAAAAGACACACAAAAGCTTCCCCTGGCTGCCCTCAGGACTCCCAGGCCAGGAGAGTGGGAGGGAGAATTCAGAGAAGAGGAACAGAGAAGGGAAAGGTTGGGAAGGAAGGGGGGTGGGGGGGTTACAGAATGCATATATTTTATTCCAGCTCAGGTGAGCTTCTCCTTGCTTGTCTATGTTACTCTGACACACGTCAAGCAACGTAAAAAGGGGGGGGGGGAACGGTTAAAATTAGAAAATTTAATTTATTTGATAATTTCCCAGAATAATTAGAGTTAATATGGGTTAATTAATATGCAAATCTCTTAGCAGATGTTCGGCAGCGAGGCTACGCGCGGCTAAGGAAAAACAGCCCCCTTCTACTTTCTCCTGCCTGGTTTTGGCTGTCAGTTATTGGGCCGTAATTACTGTAACTAACCAAATACACACACACACACACACATGCGCACACACACACACACACTGACGAAATAAGAAAAAAAAAAAGAAACGTTTGCTGGATGAACTGCTTCCAGTTTTGGAGTCGTTGCAGGCAAAGTGGGGCTTCTCACTCACATAAAGGGAGACCATTGCTAATTTCCCCCTCCACTATAAAAGGCCCTTTTTTCTGCTCCGAGCTGAATGAGCGCCGCAAGTGCTTTAAAGTATCTGAAATTTGCGGGGCTTTGTGTGCGCACGAACGTAAATTGTAAAGAAGGAGCGGCGGCAGAAGAGGCAGCGACTACTGTGACAAGAGCACCTGCAGGTTAATGGTGGAGAAACACAGCTAATATAACAGATGTGTGGAGACGCTGCTCTCGCGATAAAGAGACGGACACACATGTTTATGTGTGTGTTGTTTGTGCAATATTTGAAAGACATGGTGAATTGAGCTACTGCGTTTCATGACTTTAGAATTTGTTAATCAACACGACTTGATTACAGCTTTATCCGTTCTAAACGTTGGATTTAACAGCTTCTGAAAGATGAAAACGGGCAGCTTTATATTACTTTAAATGGCCATTTTGACTTTTTCTGGCAGCATTTGCTGATTATTTTTACTAAAAAAACAATCACAGAGACTGGCAATGGATTTTAATCACAACTTGCAGCTATAGAATGAACGCGTTCTTGTGCTTGTTTGTATCCATGTGGGAGGAGGACAGGGTTGCGTTTAATAGAAAGCTTTAATTCGTGAATTCTTCCCTGGGGAAGGAGGGAAATATCAGAGTCTATCTCAGGGTGCTTGCCAGGGTTCTCCTGTGGTCAGCTCTCTCCAATAATAATGTGTGTCTGATAGCAGCATAGTGTGTGCGTGCCACAAGCTGAGACTGTTATCAAAATCGTTCCTCTTTCTCCATGGCCTGTCTCTCTCTTCATCTCCTCCTTTCACCCAGTCTCAAAGGGACACCGTGGCTCAATGCCATGAGTCCACGCCCCAGCCAACACACACACACACACACACACACACACACACACACACACACACACCTACGCGCAGGACATGGCAGCATTCGTAAAAATAGACGCGCAAACATGCATGATGAAACGGCATGTGGAACATTTTTATAAATAGGAGCACACATGCAAAAGAACACACTCAGGTAGAGGAATCCGCTGACACGGCCTTGCAGATAGATTTCGAGGTGGGGCATTAAGGAGACTGTTATCTGGTCTGACTGTTTAATGTGGAACCTGACTTTTTGTGTGTGTGTGTGTGGGCCCCAGGAGAGCTGGCGTGGCCTTGCAGCACTTTGTGCGCAGCGCCACCGTGATAACACATCTGCTTCGGGTTCATCTGTTTATGAATCATTCTTATCTGCCTTGGAAGTGCTACACCAGTGCTGTGTGTGAGTGTGTGGGAGTGTACGTCTGTGTTCCTGAGTGTGTGTTTCTCTGCCGGCTTGTGTCGTTGCGAATATTTACAAGGGAGGAAAGTAGGGACGAGGAGGAAGGTGGTGTAAGGGAGGATCGACTTTGATCCCAGATGAAGATTGGAACTATTCACAGTCAAATGCAGATTTAATTCAGCTATAGAATAAAAAAAAGACTAAAAAAGCTTCATCACAGATTAGAAGTTGAGTGAAGTTGGTTATCTTCACTGAAATCTGAAATCTTGAGCCTCGCAAATTGCCTTGAAGGAAATTACTGGCTATAAGAGCCAATGATATTCTCATGAGCTGATATTAAATCTGATTTAAGTCATTGAATTATCAACAAGGAGGGAGGGTTTGTTACCTCTGAATGACTCTTTGGTTCTCCAGAGTTTACGGTTAAAAAAAATCAGGTGCTGAGGCTCAAAACAACAACTGGACATTAAAATGTAGATACTTACTGAACTAAACCTCATGTGGATCTCAAACAAACAAAAAACCCCACAAACAAAGAGATGGATATTCTTAAAATCTTCCACGTGACAAACTAAATGAAACTGATCTGACACCTCACAGCATCCTCCATCTTAAGAGGGTAAAAGGAGGTCAAAAGAAGGGAAGAAACCAACCCAGAAGTTATCACATACTAATAGTCCAGGTGTTGAGACTCCTTTCCTCAGAGAAAACTCTCCCTTCCAGCACAGAGAAGCAAAATCCAGCAATTCTTCATCTCTGACAGTCCCCCTGTGCCTCGATTTAATAATAAAAAAAGGGAATCTATAAAAATAAATTACTCGCACTAAGTATATGCAAATTCAAATGTAAGCAATCATTGCAAAATTAATTTTGCCAGAACTGATTAAAAGCTTTAATAAATCTATATACAGTATTGCGCCAATCTGATATTGTAAATTTATTACACTCCCTGTAAGATTAATTAGAAAGCGACGGCAACATATTGCACTGCCAGGCCAGATTACTGTACTTTTTTTTTTTGTTAATAACAGTTAAGCAGAACCTGAGCTGTAATTACCAGCTAACAGAAGCTTTTGATGCTGATTTCTCTCACCAGGAGGAGAGAGAATGAGAGTCAGAAAAAGGGAAACAAATGTAATGCATCTATTTTGGAAAAGAATAATTAATCACTGCTTGAAGTTTTAATGTTGCTCAAAAAGAGGAAAATCCAGGCTGGGAGATTTCATTTTAGGACACGAGGACACGAATTAAGTGCTCTCATTCTTTGGACTGTGAGTTGAGCAACCATCGTCCGGGGCTCCGTTCCCACTTGAGCAACTCAAGACACTTTGGGTTACTTGGGTAACACTTGTAGCTGTTACAAAGACATCACAGAGGTTAAAGGCATCCATCCCAGACTCTTTCACCTTTTTTTTCCCCTTACAAACTGTCGAGCTGGAGAAAACAGAGAAAACAACCGGTTTGATCTGGCCAAGGTTGTTTTGCATTCTTGTTCGCAGCGACGGGGCCATGGCCACGTTTATCTCAGCAAAACAGCACCTGAGAGCTAAAACAGCTATTTCTCATCGCCACTGCTCTCATGTCAAAACTCCTAAACAGCAACAATGGCTGGCCCTAGTGACTGTGCTCCCTTTTCTTTCCTTTTTTTCGGTTAGTTTTCCACTTGAAGATAGGAAAACGTCCCCGACCTGAGACAGAAAATGACAAGAAAAACAGGACGGAGTGGGACCTCTTGCTATCATAAAACTCTGCCAGTCACCAGCTGTTTAAAGGTCGATCAGTGTGTGTAGTTGTGTGTGTGTGTGTGTGTGTGTGTGTGTGTGTGTGTGTGTGTGTGTGTTGAGGGGTAACAGAGGGGGAAGCCAAGCGGGGACCTCAGATGGACTAAAGAGATCAGAAAGGATGAACCAGGAGGGTGGGGGGTCCAGGTGAGGGGCCACAGGAGGGCAAAAAGGAGGGTTCAATCCTCTTCTTCTTCTATGGTCCGAGCCAATCTGGGGGCCTGGGGCCTCATTCACATGTTAATGAGAGTGTAAAATCACATCTGTTACCCCTGCCGACACACGAATACGTGCACGCACACACACACAGCAGATCTTTGTCACCTGAATAGCATCCCCACCAGTTATCAAACAAGCACCAGGAAATGGGGAACTTGCGCGTGTGTTTGTGTGTCCCATCCCCAGCAGGCAACCTGCAAACTGGGCTTTCCAGTCTGTAAATCACACACAGACACACACAGGAGTGGTGGCCCGGGCTCTTGCAGAGAGGGAGAGCCCTCTGGAGAAAGGGAACTCTCTCTGACACTGTAACCAACTTCCCAATTAGCTACCAGCCAGCCAGACAAGGGTGGAAAGGGGGAAGGGGGGGCAGCGGAGGATGGAGGGGTTTGGGCTTTGGAAAGATAGGGGGCATAGCTTATTGTCACAGCAACGACCTGAGCGTCCAAAAACATCTCCTGGAAACTCTCTTCTTTCCACAATGGATGTGATTTTTCAGGTCAGTCTGGGCAGCTTTTGCAGTCTGTGTGGTGCCAATATTGCGGCCCAGTGGCACAACAGAAGTCCATTGGTGGCCACTAACATATAGAAGCATCCATTGTGCCCTTAAGCTTGAGACTGAGCTACAGAATGGTTTACTGTGTTGTGTAAGCACCGGTTAAGTACTTTTAATCAGGTCTGCGAGTATTTTTCTGTGGTAAAAATAGCGATGTAAAGGTAGAAGGACGGTCCTTTAAAAGGATTTTAGCTCACACTGCAGCCTCACTGAGAGCCGAAACGAGAATTTGCACACCTTCTTATTTACCGACACATCTTCCTCTGTGTTTGTGTGTTAGACGGAGCCAGCGGCAAGGTAGGCCAGGTGTAAAGACAGCAGCAAGATGACACAAGTTAACCTCCCTCTCGATCTCTGTAAACGGCACAAACGGGCAGCGCTGCAGTCGGAGGCCCCAAAGCCCATGACTTATACATGATGTGGGTGTGAGTAAACAGGAGCAGACCGAGGCATTTTGTTGCCCAGTTGCTTTTCTTTCTTTTCTTTCTTCTTCTTCACATCGTACCTGTCTCTCTTATGTAGCCGCAGGTGGGCGAAAGCTTCACTTTTAATTACATGGTGGGAGTTGAGGGTGGAAGGAGAGGAGGGGGATGAGGATAGCAACTGTAGGGCTCTTAAACATGCTCTGCAACACCTTAATAGGAATGCTAAGACCTTTAGTCCAAGACTGCAACCTCAGTGGTGCAAATCGTATTAGTTTAGCCTTTAACCTCATAATTAACTCTTTTTTTGCTGCTTAAAATCACCTCTTAACATGATATTTTCCATTTTAGACACACAACTGAAGATGATAATGGGCTTAAATTCTTACAATGAATATTGAAAGCGGTTACCACAATGGTTACTTGACCTTTTCATGTGTGTATATATTTACAAGTCTTGTCACACAGTATTATGTTACTGAAATGTCTTTTTTTTTTTCACTCCATGTGAATGAATTTAAAGACAAAGATTACTTCTCAAGAGAAAATTGAATTCTCACAGTCAGCTAAGATGGCACATGTTCAGTCCTGTATATATAGATGGCTTACATAATTGAGCAGCTCCGCTGGCATGACGTGAACAGCTGCACACACATTCGCATTCACACACACTCACATATAGTGAGTAAAAAGGAAATTTTGATCTAAGCCCCCCCCCCCCCCCCTCCCACACACACACACACACACACCTACCCTTGGGTTCTGCCTCCCTGTGTTTCTGTCAATCCTCTCCCCCTTTTTTTTTTTGATCAGTGGCTTGAAAGAGTTGAGCATGTGTGAGTGCTCAGGTACCTGGGGTATGCAGAGGTGCTAATTAGCTCGGCAGGATAATTGATGTGTAGATTACACCGTTGAACAAATGCTCTGACTTGTTTGTTCTTCGCACTTCTTCCAGGAAAAAAAAAAATAACATGCTCCTCATCCCCCCACATCCCCCCACCCCCCCACCCCCCTGCTCATACCTCAGCCCTAATGAACAATTTACCTGGCTTGTAAAGGAGGTGGTTAAGCCTGCCAAGGCAGAGGGAAAACAAAGAGGGGGTTGCGCTGGAGTTCATTTCCCACAGGTGGAACTACGGTCTCCTGTGCTTCAAGACCTGCTTCTGCTCCCTGGTGTTAGTAAGGCTGGTTGTGGAAGAGGAGTATGTGTATATATACTTTGCCAAACCCTGCAGGAGAGGATGGCGAGCATACATAATTCCAAAAGGGAAACAATTTTCAAAATGAAAGAGCATGCCATTAAGTGCGCCGGTAGGCTTCCATTGTTCTGCCCCCCCCCACTCCCCTTCTTCCTATAATGCTATTTCCTCCATCTTTTGTCTTTAGGATACTATTATTAGCCGAGCACGCACGCGAGTAACCTTCCCCTCCCACCGGCGTCCGTTCAATAGGGTTTGAATTTGCTCATTAACGGCTAAGAATCCGCAAACACATTCGCCGGAGCTTTTGCTACTGCTAATAAACTAATCATGCCCTCTCGTCTAATTGGGAAATAGAATGAGGGGAGGAATGAGAGCTTCGCCTGAGGATTTTAGGAGCTGGGTTTCTATCGCGCTGCCAGAGAAGTGGAGCCCATTAGCAGGACAGATGTAGAGGCAAAAGGTGAACGGCTGAGACGTCGGCTCCTTGCCACACTGCTGGACCGCCCGTAATCTGTCACCCACACTAGTTTACAAGTTAAACACATTATTGTGTTTATTGAGTCTCATTTTCTAGGATGCATGGCTCCGGCTGCTTTTTTTTCCCCCCACCGTCCCTTGTGGAGCGCTTACAAACCTGCCAGGGCACTGTCACTGCTTGAAAGCTATTAGCATTTTTCTTAGCAGTCCTGATTAGTCAGGCTGGCAGAGCAGGCACAGCGCAGGAAAACAGAGAGATAGGCCAGCGAAGCCAAGATGTTTCAGATTTTACAGGGAGTCTCGCACTCATTGTTTCCTGATACTTCCTTCACATCCCTCTGAAACCTTGTCTCTGTGGTTCAACGAGCCCCCAAAGGGCTTCACAGCTCTACAATTTTCACAGTTTCCGGAAGTCATATCATTTTTATTTTCCTGTGTAAGGGATAAATGATTTGCACAGTGTAAATGAAGGGAAATGCGTTCTGCGTGATGTTAACTCTGCATTTCCACACAAATTCAAGCCCACCAGGACATAGTTCAGCCATGAAAAATGTACTCAATACAGCCTTCCTCAAGAAGATCATTTTAGATAGTTGTTATTGCGTTAGTGGCCTCAGGCACCTTGAGTTTGCTATGTCGGTGTGATAAGGCAGAAAAGAGATGAGTTCTCTGTTTTAGATCAACCCTGAGACTGATTACCGTGTCATCCAAAACCCGCAGCGGCATGTTTGGACTACACCGGATTGGGAGTCGTGCTGACTAACTGGCAGTTTCCGTCGCCAACCTGATAACTCTCCTCCAACATCCCTCACCCCAGACCAGCAAGCTGGCCAGCCCACTGAGGAGGCAGGCACTTTTTTTTTTTTGTTTTTCCTCCCTGCCTTTTTCCTGTCGCCATCTCGGTATTTAATCTAACACCGGCAGGCGGCAAGAGGGGTTTACTTTTCCCCCTCAGAAGACAGCTTTGCGAGGGAGAGAAGGCAAAAGTGGGAGGAAGAGAGCCGAGCACTCAGGCGGGGAGGGACAGGGGAGTCTAGGCAAGGCACAGGAAACCTGGGCCGAGCGTCACTCTTAACAAAAGCCTTTCATCTTTCCCTCTGCTTTCCCCCCAAGACGGAGAGCTTCCAGCAGTGGGATTCTTTTAAGTACATACCTGATAAGGAAACTTTTTTTTCTTCCCTTTCGAGAGCGCATAAAGAAAAAGTATCCCCCTCCCACACACATATACACACACCCCAGTGTGGTTACAACCCTCTGATCGCTTTGAACGCCAGATACTGTCCCTTTTATCCCAGGCAAACGGGCTTCCTATGGCTATTAACTTATTCAAAACAGGTAATTATGGCTGGCAAACAGACGCCGCGGATCAGAGCGAGCCGCTCAGGCCCACTCCACCTTTGCAATCAAACCTTAGCCGGGGCAGAGGTAGTGAAGGATCCATTTGTGGATAACTGCACCTAATCCATTTTAGTCTGGAGTCGCTGTGGCAGGGCTGTGTGAGCACTGCAGAGGGACCCATGGGATGTATCTGATGGAGAGGTCATAAATCATGGGAAAGAAGTTGAAAAAGTCGAGCTCCCACAGAGGGAGAGGTAGCAGAAGACTGGGTGGGGGTGGGAAAGGGGAACGCCCCCTCAAAGGAAAACAACCAAGGCTATCATCACCTTAGTTAAAATATCAGCAACCTCAGTCTAGCGAGGGCGGGGCTGCCAAACAATGCCCTCTTCCCTGTGGCTGGAGAGGAGACAGATTCATGCAGAACCTCTGGTGGGTGGATGTTATTGCAGGACAATTCCCTCAAGTGTAGTTAACATAGCATGAGCCAGTTGGTGGACATTTTTATCCAAAGCTCTGTCGCTGCATACATTTTTAGCATGGCTGATCTCAGTGGGAGTGGAACATCCAGCCTGAGAGCGCTGCTCATGGGGGAGTCGAACCTCTTACCCAGAATCAAACACCTAACCTCAGTAGATCAAAGTCCCCCCTTTAATAGTGAAGTCGAAGGGAAAAAGAATGCTGGCCCGCGTTGCCAAAATGTTACAGAGTCCCACCAGGGATGAGAATCTACGAGAAAGAGGACAAAGAAGACATAAAACCCAATCTCAGAAACCCAAGTTGTCCTTTTTTCACCTATCTTCTCATCTGCACAGGAAGTAAATGGTGCCCCAGGGGAGCACTCACTCTTTCCTTCCTCGTCTCCTCTTTTTTCTCTCCGCTGTTTGTTGTTTCAGGTAATGAAAACAGAGTGGCTGACAGAGACGTTTTCATGTTGTTTTTCTGACCCGGACGACTTGCCAGAGCCTCCTGCGATGCTGGTTTCGAGGCAGAGGTGAAGTTTGACAAGATCCTTAAAACATTCTCCCCTTTTCCTCCCCACCATCCCTCCACTCAAATTTCGGAGCAAGCCCTTGCGTAAGAAACTCTCCGTATCTATGGTAATGGGCAGCTAATTGATCCCGTGGGGCTTCGATGGCATGGGGAGAACTTATTTACTCTTGCGACACAGGAATATTTCAACTCTCCCTCCTCTCAAACCTTCCTCTAATGTGACTATAACTCTCAAATTCTCTTATCTGTTCAGGGCACGGTGAGGTGCAATGTCTACACATCTCCCCATTTGAGAAACATGTGTTCACGGGGTGACAATCAGCCGCCCGTTGCACCACAAAGGGCAACCAATCAGGCTTTAACACCTTTACTCTTCCCTCTGAACGTGGCCTCTAAGCTGTGGCACCCGCCTTGGTATCACTACTACAAATTGGCTTCCAACAGAAATCCAAGGTGCCATAGAGCCATTAGATGGACAAAGGCTTGAAGTCAACCCAGTGGTTAATGTGTCGAAATCCTTCATCTGTGCAGTACATGCCAATCAACCCTCTTCATTAGGAAGAAGCAGGTCTCCTCTAGTTTTGGACAGCCAGTGCATCTATCTTCTCCTTCTCCCGAGGACGTGGCTCATCAAGACATCTGAGGCTTTTTAAAGGAAATGTCTTGTTTTATCAGGTGGTATGCGCAATTTCGATTCTGTCTGCCACCAAGCCCAACAGGAAAGCTGCTAATGCGTGGTCCAATAATGCATCATGATGATGAAAAGCAGCAGCAAAAACACCTGCACCACTGAGCAACAACAGGCCCGATTGTCAGCAAAGCCCATCTCCAATTAAACAAAGTCGTAATCTGCCCCTGACAGAGCGGATTAGGTTTTGTCCTGGTGGGGCCCTCACAGGAGGAGGAGGGGGTGGATAACGGAGAGGGTAAACCACGGCTGGCAACTTCATTTCCTGTGAAAACACCCGAGCGTCCTCCCATGGAGTTACCTGACTCAGCGCAGGCTGAGCGGCTGGCGGTCAGCTGACTTGCCTTCCCCTTGTAGGAATCAAATCCAGTCCAAGATAACAACTAATCATTTGTCACCCGGAGAAGCAATTCCCTCCAATCACCCGCGAAGAGAACGCCACTTTATTCCGAGGTGCTGTCAGAATGGCAAGAAATTACATTCAGCCGCGCTTTCCCCTCCCGCCCCTTGCCTCCCCACCTCCCCCCCCCCGGATCTCTCTCGGGTCCCGTTTGGAATGACAGAACAACAGCTGACAGGAGAAAGATTGTCCTTCCAACCCCAAACACATGTTCCCGTGACTACACCTGACTGCATTTCCGCTGCTCTAACCCCAAACCGGCCCAAACACCTGGGCTTACAGAACATGTGGCCCAGAAACATAAGAACACATAATCACACAGGAGCTTTGGGAAAACACATGCTGGCAGAGTGCATGTATGTAGGTCCGTACGAAACACACAAACACTCTGTCCTGTCCATGCAGCTGTTTCCTTTTGGGATTCCTTGAGTTGTTACTCTGTGACTCTCACTGCTTTCTCAAGTTAGGAAACCATTCAGACCAAAGGCTGAGACCGAAAGTTTCCCAGCAATTTCCAGGCAAGATGTTTTGGAGAAGGTCTAGTCGGTCACACATCACTGTGGGCAACATGGTGAGGATCACGTATATGTGCACATTTCTTCCTCACAACAGGAAGCAGTTGTCACAACTTCAGTTTTCCCCAGACAGAAGGAAACAGTCTCTCATAGTTTTCTATTGAACTTTAGCTTTGTTCCCTTTTTTTTTTCTTCCCTTCTTGAGCAAGAGGAGCCCTTTCACCAACATTTTTTGTGTTCCTTGAACTTTGCGTTGCTCTCAGTGAAAGTATGACAAATTTATTTTGTCTTCTTCGAAAAGCTGCTCTGGTTTCGTGAACTACAAGGTGAACAAACTTGGGGTCAGACGTGCGTCAAAAAAAAGCAACATCTGGCAGATGCTTTTGGTCACATTCACATGAAGCCCATGCAAACGCCATCTTAGGCTGCGACAAAACTGCAGCACGGCTTTTCAGCTAAATGTTGCTGGTGTTGGTGTGTAAGAGCTTGATGACAGAAAAGCAAAGCAAAGGCAGCTCCTCAGGTTTTATATTTTGAGTTAGTGACTGGCTCTGGGACGGCTGCCCACATAGCATTGGTCATACTTAATTACATTATGCACGGCGTGGGGATATTCATAGCATACATGAGCAGCAAATTAAAAGGGAAAAAAAAGACAATATTGCCAGTGTGGAAAAGGACCTCTGACACTGAACAAATTTGGCGATCTATTTAAAAAAAAAAGAAAAAGACGCCATCCTATTTGATTAGCAATGCTAAATTAACGTCAATTGAGGAAGAGGAGCACAAGTCCAACCTGAGAGGAGATCAGTGTGGCGGTGGCGTCTGGGAGACACTTGCTTGTTGATGGCATAATGCTAAGTCTGTGCGTTGCAGATAAGAGTGCCATACAGTAGGCCCTGGGCCCAAAGCTGTTTGTGTGCGCACGGATGTGTCTTATGTGTCAGAGAGTGGGGGGAGGAGGAGGCGTGTTTGCACACAGATATATGTGAGTGCATGTGTGTTAGCATGCAAGACAAATGAGAAAGGTGCTTGACGGTGTGAAGCGACTTATCTCTCATTATGTGGAACAGTGGATGAATAAAACAGTCGATGGAGGGGAGAAACAATTAGAGTGAAAAAAAAGTGGAGGATTTAGTATGGACTGAGCAAATTTAGATGCGTGTGCGTGTGTGATAAATATGGAGAGGAGTGAAAATGGCTGTATAGCCAAGTTTGCAGGTAAAATCAAAAAGAGAAGCAGCCGCTATCCCTTTGGCTTTGACTCTTCCTCCAGAGCTAGCAAGTGGTAAAATGGTTTATCAATAACTGGATGGAGCAGCACAAATACCAGGAGATACATTAGATGGATCTCAGGTTTAACTAAATAATGTATGCATACTT
The DNA here is from genome assembly GCF_027942865.1 of Odontesthes bonariensis. NCBI lineage: Eukaryota > Metazoa > Chordata > Actinopteri > Atheriniformes > Atherinopsidae > Odontesthes > Odontesthes bonariensis. The sequence continues at coordinate 14,239,133 of NC_134516.1, read as the reverse complement.
TCACTTGAGCATGATGAAGCAATTTTGGCCTTCACAACCTGTGAGAGCAGCGGTGAGATTCGCTTCCTGCACGCTTGAATAATTCAAGCGGCCAGGTGGAGAGTCTCAGAATACTTGCTGCTATCTTCTCTTCTGGCAAGTAAAAGAGCCCTGACTCTTATTCCAAATGGCCTCATAAAAAATTAAAATAGGTGTAAAGACAGGAGGTGTGTTGTACTTTCTGAGACCCGTGTGAAATTGAAATCCAAATCGGGTTTTTACACAATGTCAGGGATGAAAATGTAGCCCTCCAAATTGTTATAAATACATAAAAAGGTGACGTTTCCTCCCTCGGCTCACATGTCTTCACCTACATTCGAATGCTCAGGTTCAGTCCTCCGTTGAGCTCTTTGCAAGTCACCCTGGATGAGGGCGTCAGCCAAATGGCTAAAATGTAAATGTAAAATGACAGGCCCTGGAGATCTCCCTGCCCTGGATGAGTGTATGTGTGTGTGTGTGTGTGTGTGTGTGTGTGTGTGTGTGTGTGTGTTTTCCATGGAGTTCAGGTTTGCCCTTGATAAAAGAGGGAGGAAAAAAGAAGGAAAATATATTTGTGCCGAAGAGCAGAAAAATGAATAGAGGGATTTGGCGTCACAAAAGTGTGTCTGACAGGTTGAAGGGCTGGAACCGTGAGCGAACGGACACCTTGGTGGGTTTACTGAAGTGGCGGCCTTTAAGCAGATATGAAAGGGGGGGAATATACGACGCTGGGCTGTGCAGAAACTACCCTCACTTCTCCCTAACAAACCATGTTTCAAAAAGTTAATACAGAAGAAAATAAGCTTGAACGGGAAAACTTACAGCTCAGATCCCCTCGGTTTCAAAGATATAACATGTATTTATTGTGTCCCACCTCCTTGCTGACACTTAAATTTCCCTCTGGGATAGATAGACCCTGTAACTATCTGAGGCCCCGCTGTATAAACACACAAGCCCGCACTGAGCCGTCTGAGAAAAACTCAGGTACCGGTCCCTGCAGAACCTTCAAATTACATCAAATCGATGCAGTAAAATAAAGCAAAATGCATAATAATGTGTTAGCTCTCCGGTGGGAGGGCAGAAAAACCGAGAGAGGAGGATAAAGAGGCAAAGGTTTCCCAGGCCAGGCAGCGCTGATGGTTTCTCCATCTCTGAAGCACCCCACGCTGCTCGCTCCGCTCGTTGCTCTCGGTGGCCAAACAAAGAGGAGGATGCTTTTTTTTCTTTCAGAAAAGTAACAAAAATCAATAAAAGCAAGACCCCACCACCAACCACCTGGCCAAAGGCTTGCCGCGCTCATACACACTTTGTCCTCTGGTTCTCCTTCCTACGCCAGCTCCAGCATGAAGGAGCAGGGAGGAGGAGGCCGGAGGTGCAGCAGCGATGCCCGTGGGCTGTCTGCGTTGCTGGTGTCGGATCAGAAGGTCTTCAGAGCAGTTGGACACAATATCACCACTACCAGCAGTAAGATTGAGGTATTCAAATTTGTGATTTGTGAAAGTTAAACTACTTTCTTTCTCTGGTGCAAAGTGCTCTCTGCTGAGGTATTTTCTGCCATTCGACATGGAATACTTGGCAGTCTAAATAATGTGGGTGGTGCTTTGCAAATGAAAGGTGGGTGAAGCAAAGCAAAGGTGAGGGAGGTTTACTCAAAAATGTAAAAACAACATTTTTATCTCTTTCTAAAGCGCTGCTTCGAGAAACTTTTCGGGACATTTCAGAAAAAGAAAAGACTCTCCAATATTAAGAAGGAAAAAGAATGAATAATTTCCCCTTAATTTCACTCATTTCTATGCGATTGGCTGATGAAAACGTCAACATATTTAACAAATCTAACATGGCTGATCGCATTTTTTCTCTCCTGCACGGCCGAGGCAAGTGAGTTAGCTAGTTTTGTCTTCTTCAAAGGTTTGTTTCCGCTTAGCGACCATCACTCGAAGCCTTCACTGCCACCTAATGCAGCTTTGTGAACTACCTGATGGGTAGATGAACGTTTAGCAACATTTGCTTCATTTTCTCTTGCCAATTTTGACACAATTGCAGCTACAGGTAGCTTTTTTCAATAAACCAATGCTTTAGTCCTCGTATGTTTTTCTAAAAAAAAAATTCAACAAGCATGCTCCTATCAAACATGGTCACTCCCTAAAAGAAGGAACTTCAGTTGCTATTTCAGTCTGACATCATTCACGAGGTCCTCAACATCAGCTGAAATCAAAATATGACTCAACACTCCCTCCCTCTTTCTCCCTCTGACACACTGTTCTGGCAACATATGGCAAAACAACATAAAAAGCCCTTAATGCACTCCAACTGTGACTCGCCCTGAAATGCTGCTGCACCCTGTAACAAGAGCACTTGTTACCTCCCACACAACACGAGGGCGGCTTGATCTCAATTAGACCCAGAGGTAAACGCAGTTTTACCTCCCCACCTGAGTGATTGGCGACCCCTCGGCACTATGCGACTCCACTTACCCACGGAAAGAAGGGAGCGTTGCAGTCAGCACAAACAGGGCTTGCAGACCGACGGTTCCTGACTCCTGCCCTGCAATCTGTATTAGAGCATCCTGAAGAAAGGGTTTAAGTGACCAGGAGAGCTTTCCTTTGGCTTCGGATAAAAGAATTCCTCGGATGCCCGCCCACGCCGAGCCCTCAGCTGCCGCAGAATTTGGGTGCAGTTGTAGCATTATCAGTGCGGGTTGTGATTCAGATCGAAGAGTTTTTGCTTATTTGGGGGTTTTCAGCTGATCGTTAAAGAGAGTGCACTTGTAAGACTGCAATAATGTATCAAGAAACAGCCAACCTTTCTGTGAAATCTGTACTCATTAAACCCTCGCACCTCCTACCAGCATCCACTGCAGAAAGGGAGAAAAGTCAAGCATAAACCCCTAATTACACTCTGCTCTTACCTGCCTAACCCCCATCACACAAGGAGAGGGAAGGAGGGAGGTGAGGGGGGGTGAGGACAAGGACAGGCGTGTGTTTTTGTATTTTAAATAAACATGACCCTTGTGGTTTCTCCCAAGGCGAGACATTATGGGGAAAAAAAAAGAAAAAAGAAAGAGAGATGCCTGAGTGAGAGTGAAAGGGAAGGGCTCTCAACAACGATGATACCTTTGCCCGAACAAAAAGAGACAAGAGGAGTTATCACGGGGAGGCTGGGTGAGGGGCGGGGGGGCGGGGCAGAAGTGCCATTCACCGCCACTTAGACCCGCACTCTCTGCACGGGCTAAAAATAGCAGAGAGTTAACCTCATGACACTCAGGAGAGGAGAAATTAAGAATATATAAAAGCCTGCCACCAAGAGCTTTTTGCTGCATGCGTTTGGGTGTTTCCTGTATTCAAGAGTCGAAGCTGCAAAGTTTGATCCCGTGTTGCAAAGAGCACAGTGTGCCTGCAGATAGAGCGTATCAGAGAAAATAACAATCAGAGTTCAACAGGTAAAAGTTCAGCTCTGGGAAACTTTGCCTGTCCTGATTAGTTTAATCTCCTTTTCAGGGACATTTGTTGCATCTTTCGCTGCCCGACTCCTTCGCACAGGTCCCTCCAAGTGTCTGTAGCCACGGGGGAAACTTTTTTTTTCTTCTTCCGTGTGTTATGTTCAATTTGAAAGCAATTCTTGAGGATTCGCATAAGAATGCGTTCAAGTAATCCGTCACTTTGCGTTAAATGTAGAGCAGTGACTCACTGTCAGAGGAGGAGGTGGGAGGAAGAGGTCTGTGTCAAAAAAAAAAAGGGGGGGGGAGCAAGGGTCTGCTTTGTTAAAGCCTCCACTGAAATCTTCCAATAAGGGATTATGACACAGATCATAAATATACTCAACCTTATAAATATTTGAGCTTGGCTACTCTCTTTGCTTAATGTGCTGTACAGGCCCTAATTAAGCCGGTATCTGATAGATGCCACTGCATAATGATGTGCGGGTGTCTGGGGGTGGGGATGGGAGGTGGCGGCGGCGGCTGGGGACACAAGTATCATCCGAACCGCTCGCTTTGTAATAACGATAGCAATGTTAATGATGGCAGTGCTACTTCAATTAAAACTACTTAGCTACAACGACGGCTGTCGATGCACTGACCCCGGCTGAGTCTGTGAGAATGGAGAGGTAAGCTCTGTCTCCCGTCTTTCACAGGAATAAAATCCTGCTTTCTTTTTTTATCAGGCCATTTTTGGTCTTTTGTTGAGTCTCATTTTGTTAAGCCAAGTGAGAATATCAGACCCGTTTCAAAATCCCATCAATGCCCGGCAAGGTCAGCCTGGTAAAGGGAAATTTAGCAGAATCCCAGTGTAAGCGTACCCGCTTTGCAGCTAGGTTTACACTTCGGCTGAGATCAGTATTTTTTTCTAGCATCAGTATCTTGAAAGAAGTCTGTATGAAGCATAGTCCTACACCACAAAAGGCTTTTAGGGCTAAAAACAAGACGAAAAGTAGCGAGAATAAAGGTAAAATTTGGTAAAAGATAAATAAATAAAGGAAGGAACTGGCACGGTTTGGTGCAAGTCTGGTCTTTTTTTTTAAAGACAGACATTTTAGACCTAATGTTGAAGCTATAGAAGAGCAGAAAGAAGCCATTTTTTATCTTTAAAATGACTCGCGTGAACTCGCCCGAAGAGTCTGCTCAAAATGTGCAGCTTCTAATGAGTACAGTCAAGATTAGCCTTAATCTGTCTTCTTTCAAGACACTTGTCGAGCTAAAACAAATCGGGATAAAGTGTTACTGCCTCTGAAAGGAGCGTTCCGATCTTAAAATGAGACAATAAAAAGCAGAGGTTAGGAGAGAAATCAAACTTGCAATTCAGGTTTAAATTGAGTCCAAAACAAGCCGAGTACAGAGCTTTGGGGCTCATTAACAGGAAAAGAAAATGGCCTGATTAGTTGGACGTTACTCGCAGTGCTCACCCTCTCTCTGTGTGTGTTTTTGTTTCACACTCACACACAGCCCCTATCTCCATGAGATAGACCAGGCATTGATTTACACGTCTCACTTTCACTCCCTCCTCTCTCCCCTCGATTACAGCGAACTACATTCTCCCGCCGCTGTCGCCTGTAAAGAGCCCAGCGTTCCTCCCGTGTTTGTAAATTTCCTGCTAAATTTTGCAGCAGCGAACGCAGCTCAGGGTTTTTTTCTGCTGATGAGGTCCGTTGGCCACGCAGAACTTTGCTTTGCCAAGCACTATTTGAGCTGTGAGTCACTCAGTAACATGCTCTCCAGGTTTGTGTTTAAACCCGGGTGACACGGAGAGGAAATGTCTCACTCTTGAACTAATGTTCCACAAGTAAATTATTCTAATAAAAGAGCGATAAAAGGTTATGAGACAATGTATGTTGCCATTTTTAAACTTTTTTTCTGCACGTGGTGAAAGCTCAAAATAAAGAGAGGAAACCTGGCCAAGTTTTTGGGTCTTGAGACAATTTATAATAAGAAAATAGATGTGGAAAAGTTACATTTTTACGATTCTCCAGGGAGCAACCCGAGCTGGACCGAAGCGATTCTTCTGAGCTTCCCTTGATTTAAACAGTCAACTTACAACCTCATTAGGACCCGAGACTGACTTCTCACCTCGAGTTCAAAAAAGCGACACCATTGTCTGATGAACTTCTGCTCCACATTTAACCATTGAGGCGGGGGGGGGGGCGCGGCGACCTCAAAACTTCATTCCACCATTTGATTCATGCGCTAACCAGATGATCAATGCAGATTAATTATGTAAAAGAGGTTTTGGCTGCGCGCCACCTGCAGCAGAGGTAAAAAAGAATGCGGAGCTCTTGGCTTGAGTTGGGGCTGCAGACTTGCTCAGGTACTCAGGACTTATTCAATTACTGCAAAGCTGCACTGAAAACATAATATCTTGGTTTTAGGCTCCAACATTTACACACACGCTCCCCCTCTCCGGTGACCTGCCCTGCTTCTGACAAGCTCTTATTACTGAGCAAACACGCCTGCCAAGTAGCCATGAAGCAGAGCCTAATAAGCACATTATGGTATTTACCTTAGATAAGGTGAGCCGCCTGAGGTGATAAGAGACAGATAACACTTATGTTTGGATAGTGGATGTATACATGTAGAGGGTCTTTCGGTATTTGCCCGTAGCTTGAACAAGGAATGTGATACCAGAGGATCAAACGGAGACACTTAAAGCAAATCAGGGAGGCTGTGATTGTTGGTTAGGGCAATGCAGCGAGCAGGATGGGGCAAGAAGTAGCTTAATGATCTGATGCTGGTGGGAAAACATAATCTGCGAGTCCCTTCAATTCAGTTAACATATAAACCCAATCCAAATTCCACCCTTGGCCCTACCCCTTCGTTTCACAAGAGTAAGATGCTCTTTTCTTTGAGGGATTAAAGAGGAGTGGTCATCCCGCCATCCAAATGGCCACCAATGCCCCAACTAAAAGGACAGATGACCACTACTCATTGCAAAGGGGTACCTTATTGCTGTAAAAACAGAGGTGCGGGGCCAAAGGGAAGGATTGAGATTGGGCCTTAAATTACTGGTCAATAGCAATAAGGGCCCCTCAAATTTATCACCTATTGAACATAGTTCCTGGTAATAAATCTGTACTCCACAGATGGCCATCTCAAAGCTCTGTCAGCCTGATAATACCAACTGGATACGGGAAGAGAAGAAGAACAAAGGCCCGAACTCGCTCTTGTGTAAAAAGTTATCCGGCGCTGTCAACTCTGTGTGTTTGCTGCTTCCTGATTTGGAGGCTTTTTTTCTGTCCCCCGGTGGCACCTATAGTGTGCCAGATGTGTGTGTCCCCCGTCCCCTATAAAACACCCAATCCTCCTGCGTGTGACCTGAGACAGGCTCGGGGCAGAATTCTGGGTAATTTCTCGCTCACATCCTACACCGTCGATTGCGGCGCCTTTTTGAGGTGAGAGAAAGTGACAGCACCGACTCTCCAGGGCAGAGCTTCCCAGTTGAGTGGATCAGCGGACTGAAAATCGCTTATGAATAGTCATTAGGCCTTCATTACAAAGCCCCTCACTACCCACTTCTTCCTGTGCTACCAAATGCCTCTTGTCATCCTCACAAGGTGTATCATTTAATTGCCAATTGATTTTTCTCCCCCCCTCTCCCTGTATATGACAACATGTCACATAGCAAAATGCAGCCTCGGCCAGCCCTAGGCGGCCACATCTTCTTGGCATCCTGAACCGCCTCTGAATATTTTTCAAAAAGAGACAGGATGCCTCAGCCCAACGACAGCTTAAGCGCCTCACACAATAATTAAACTCAATGCATGCAAAGGCAGAAAAGGAGAGGAAAAAAACCCAACAAGAAAGACAACATTCTTTGTGCGACGACTGTCAATTGTTTCATTGTGACCCATTTTTCGGATTCAGAGACCACAAAGCTCTCAGAGCGTATGCTCCGTTTAATGTACAGGGTGACTCGTCGTGTGGCTTTTTTTCCTCTTCTTCAAAATCCGCATATTCTTCACCCAAATGCCTGTTCGCCGCTCTCGGTCGCTGTCAGCGCCATTAGCAGAAGTGACACACCTATTTTGTCTCAAAGTAAATGTAGGACAATCGCCTCTGATCGCAGAAATCTACCAACATTTCACCGACAGCTCGACAGACGTCCACTCAAATCTCTTCTGTACACGTTTTTCTGTCCGCCTGCCTCTCCTGCCCGCAGAAACTCTGCGGCATTTGAACTCGGGGAAAAAAAAACAAAACAAAGGACACAAGTGGAGAAGTGGCTAAATTGCACCGTGTGTCGCCGGCCTGTTGTAATGACATCCAAATCGGCAGGGTTATCTGTCAGGTGCACTGCGCCTCAGGCTCAGCAACGGGGAGGAGTGTGCGCTTTGTGCGGCTGACAGTATTGCATGTAGCCCGTGTTTACAGAGCAATTTCATCCCGCCTGCACGCGTAGAGGATTGAGCTCGGAGCCTCGTCTTGCCTTCAAATGTGGCAAATCAGTAGAGTCGCCCCCTTTGACACGAAAAGCGGCACGATTATCGAGTTGGTGCAGCCTTAATAAGCTGAATAATGAGGGAATTTCAGAAATGCCCAAGCGCCATTATACCCCAACAATAAGAGCTAGGAGTGAGTAAACCAGTGCGGGGCAGAAGGTAGGCGTCGGGGATATAATGAGGCTACTGTGTAAGTAATGTAGTCTCTATTGTATACCCATGTAAATGCCCATTTCTTCACATGCACAGCAACGACGGCATTAAGCCAGTCAGAGATTTCTGGAAGAATGGCACACACTGTGGCGCTCTTTTCTTTTTTTTCTGCTTCACCCCTCTCTCTGTCTTCCTTTTCTCTCTTTTTTTTTTTTCTCGTCTCGGTGACAGTCGGTGACAGTGGCTGGCATCCGCCTGCCTTCTTGAAGGCAAACATTACAGCGAAAGATGAGCTGCAGGTGTGCCAGACTTGTAAACATGCGCTAATTACACATTTTTCCAGCGGATGACAATGAGGTCACTGAAATAATTGCTGTTTTTTTTTTGTTTTTTTTTGCGGTGGTGTAATCTAAGTGAGCTGCTTTGCTGCTGCTTTATCCAAAACGATGCATTTAAACTCAACTTCACTGTTAAAGAACAGTTCGTTTTATCTGCTGCAGCTAAAAAACGGATTTGCTCTTCGTGGTTTAGTCATATTTTTATGGTCAATTTGGTCTCAGATTGAGTCCTTGAGGACATAGACAAATTTAAAAATAAAGGCTTTTTCTGACTCCCCTCCTGACTCCCGAGAGCTTGCCCTTTAACCTGTTTTACAACCCTGAATACAAAGCCAGGTCTCTACTCTTTAAATGCACAAATGAGGTAAGAGGGCAAACAATTTCCGCATGATCATGATCTCCATTAATTATATTGGCAGTTCATTCAATACCATTTGTCCTCATTTTTTGAAATATGAGTCACACGCACAGTAAATTATGTCAGGTACCTCACAAATCATCCCTTCTCTGCTGGAAGATGGCGGGGGAGGTCTGTTTCAGGAAAACAATCTCTCCCCTTCATTGTCAGACAGGAGGTGGGGTGGGGGTGGGGGGGTGGGGGGTAGGGTAGGCAGCGAATAGGCACATACATCAAAAGAACTGCCAAACAATTGTCTGTTTTTTATTAATAAGCTCCGAATATTGCTGCTGGACAAGGCCAGGAGAAGTGCCGGGCTTGCACTTTTTCTTTTTCTTTCTGCAACACGATACAGGTGCAGAATTTAACAGACCCACACTTGGGGTGTATTTTCCTGTAACATAAAGAGGCTTGTAAAGCACCCTAATCTGTCAGGCTGCGCTGTGGCTCAGCTCTATGGAGACAGGAGATAGGCCTTCGCCAGGATGCCTGCTCCTTTTCAAGCCGAGGTCACAAAAATCCAGGTGGATCGCGATCGCGAGCCAAGTCGCCGCTTTTATTCCCCTAAAGCAGTTAAAGACATGAATACAGATCTCCCTGAGCTCTTCAAGGCCTGGCAAGCCTCCATGGTGGAGCTGAACTGAACAATCCCCATCTTAGCGAGTCGGTTTAGCTTAAAGTGTACCCCAAAAAGATACTTTTCTTCAAAGAGTGAACAGATCTGTCAGTGATGGAGAAGCAGTTCCATCGGTTTCAAAAGCTAAATCTAAATATGGAAACTTTTATCTTGAATGAATTGAGGAAAAAGGGATGATTTCTCTGATTTGCTTTGGTGAGTCTTTGACTCGTGTTAAGATAAAGACTGACATGTTACATGGCTTCTGATTAAAAGAGAAGATGCCCTATAGAGATTTACATCATGTACACAAGATTTTAAAGAGCAATTGTTATGCTAATGTACAAGTCTATGGAAGTCTACTCCACTGGAGTAGATTAGGATGCCTTATCATTTAAAAAAGAACATTGTTTTCCTCATACTATACCTTGCTTAGGCTCCTTATGTCACCAACCATTTAAACACTTTCAGACGATGTCTAAGAGTTCTGTCAAAAAAGGCCAGGTTGGCTCTGATTGGTCCGAATGCTCATCTTGAGTTTGAGCTTTCATGGCGAAAGTCAGTAAGCAAAGGAAGGGAAACTTTGATTGTAAGCAGGGAAAGAAAAGGAAACCTCCCCAAACCATAAAATGGCCTCTCGAAGACTGAAGATGATATTAAAAAGCCATTTGAAAACTCGGATTTTTCTTGCTGTAATATCAATCTGCAGCCTCACTACAGAAACAAACACTGGACTGGAGATCTATTTGCTGCATTTTATTTAAGCATCTCTTTCCATTTGTTCAGGGGAGGGTAATCCTTTGCTGTACTTTTTACAAGCTGTTAATATTGATTGCCACCGCGCATGAGAGAGGGGCGGCTCAATCTCAATAACAGCATTCCATTATATGGCAGACGACAGGCGTGCCGAGTGTGCATCTTCCATGCAGCCACGCATTTAGAGTATTATCAAATTGATAGTGACTCAAATTGATTTGGATAATGAAGGTCGCTGCACCTTGAAATATAATGGCCACTTATTGTAATTACCATCACAATTATCAAGGTCACCACATCAAAAACAAAAGGGGCTGACATTGTGACCACTGCAAAGGAGTCTGAGCCTTTATTACTTATTCTGATCACAGAGGGGTGATAGTGTTATATTTTATGGTGGTAAATGCAGACAGAAGGGTCAGATGATCTTCATCTGGTTCGATGGAGGTCTCCGATTCCCTTGTTGGGTAAGACAAATAAAGAGAGCTCAAAATTTACATCTGGGGGGGAGGAAAATGTCACATGACACCTACTCCTGCCCGATTTTTTGACTGCCCTTCACCTTTTTTTCCTCTTCACTGCCTCTGATGCCCATCACCGTGTCAGAGAGAAACGGGGCTGACATCTCCGCACGAGCAAACTGTCATGCCTGACACCTCAGCTGGGGCGCTCACTGGGGCATTTTTGTACTACTCATGAAAAAATATGTAATAAAAACCTCTGCACTCCGATGCAAACTGACCCGCTTGATAGCACTAATATGGTCCAAAAGCAGTTTAACGGAAACAGCAGGGATGCCTGCCTACTATCTCCGAGAATCAAACAATGTTGAAGTGTGTTTCCTTTCACACAGTTGAGCCGGCAATAAACCCTTGGCCTTTGTTTCGACTACGCCGAGCAGAAGGATGACCTCAGCTTTGAAACAATAAAGGGCCTGTAATGGCCTCTCCAGAGGCCTGCTGCCTCAACTTTGTTTCTCCTGAAACTGTGAGAAGGGGACGAGAAGGCATGAAAACTACTAACCTTTGCTGTCTGTTAACCAACTGTGCAAAATGATGGCCATCTAAGGAGGGTAAATAAGATGTATGTGAGGAGTTATTTGACAGGTGACAAGAAGAGGATAACAAATCCCAACAGAGGAGGGATAGAGATGGACAAACAGCCCATGAAAGTCTGCATGTATGTGTTAATAGTAGTAGTATGAGTGGTGGTGGAGGGTACTAAGGGGGCGGAGGCATGGCAAACTGCTAAGAGGATCAAATATCGAAGCACAACAAAAGCCGTGTCACAGGGGCGTTTGAGTCACAAGTCTCCCTTCGACAACCCCTCCTCCGCCACCCCGTACCTCTAACCTCCTGTTACCACGACAGCGCTCTGCCACAAAGACAGCCCCTGATATGACAAAGAACAAAACGGCAGACAGATGTAGGTATTGTCATGCAGAATGTTCCCTCCCTCCTCCTTCCCTTCCCTTCCCTTCCCACCCTCCTTCTCCTCCTCCTCTCGCAGAGGGGGGAAAATAACAACCTGCACTTGTGCCTCAAACACCTCTAAAAAAGAGCAACCGAGCCGCTGCCTCAGCGATGCCATCGGCTTTGGCCAAACCTCTGGTCACATCTCCGAGTGACACAGAGGTGAAGCCAGTTACAAACCGACACTAGACGCTGATTTTGGCTTTTCAAAGCCGACGAGGATATTTTTAACAGCTGCAAAGGTGGTAGTTTACGCTGATATTTTTGAGCAGTAAAAAATGTGGGCGCGTTTAGTGCCAACAAAATCCAAAGATCCTGGTTTGTTTTATTCTCGTCGGGGTTGAAAAGCCACAGTCTTACTATCAAGGCTCTGGACTCGAAGCCAGACTAAAGAGGAGTTTGCAGCTCCTTGAGGCCGGGTGAGGTCAGCTGATGCATTGATCCAGTTTCAACATCAAACGGGTTTTATTTCTAGCTCGCTGGCAAACTGAGTGAGACTGAACTGTCACGGATGCTGGTTTGATTGGTTTGGAAAGTAGTAAGTTTGGTCTAAACTTGGTTATTTTCTTTGAGAGAGGAGCTCTCACCGGTGTCCCTTTCCCTCAGGTGTCGGGTCATCTATGTCGGGACTGACCCGTGTCCGAGGTGGGCTCTTGATGAAGCCGGGACATGTTGTTACAGCTGCGAGTCCCGCCGAGGCGCTGGCGTGGGGACGAGGTCTGATTGATTCAGACCAGATGGGCGTCCCGACACGTTTGCGGCGCTGCGACCAAAATAGCTGCACGCCGTCTCGCTGCATTCCTCAGGAACACATTGTGCATGCACTTCAAGGCAGAGGTGGAAGATCTACGAGTTCCCTGTGAGTGGAACCCTCACCGGCTTATCAGAGCTGGACAAAACGAGGTTTCACTCCAGATCCACACCCTAAAATCAACAGTCTTTCATTCCACACCCATGCTGGGTAATTAATCACCTGCCCAGAGCCCCGTCAGCTGTGTGGCTGGACAATCAATGCTTGAATCAACACTTTTGCCCCTTAAAACAGCAGAGGGAAACGTTCATAAGGAGTTGATTTTATATATGTATATTATTTCTCAATTTAGTGTTGCTAATTTACCTGTGAACAGTGACAGTTGTGCTCTCCACTAAGAGTGTCCACCAAAATCCTAAATGACTTAACAGTGAGGGAGCTGAGATGTCCAGAGAGGTAACTTAAATTAGCCGGGGATTTAGCCTAATTGGTGAAAGTCATCTGCTTCAACCTTCACCGTGCTAAATCCCCCCTCTGCTCACCAGTCTAGACTGAATTCTTGACGCTCCTGCAATAATGTCCCGGGCCGACGGTGGAGGGACAAATGCGGAGCGGCAGGCCAATCTGACATGAGGCCCGTCTCTCGGGTTCTAATGCAGGCTGGCAGCGCAGGCCTCCTTTTAGGGGAATCAATTAAGGTTTAAAAAGGTGATTCCTGGACGCAGTGTCTGGCTTTATTCCTGTGAGGGAAAGGGGAAGGATTGGAGGCTGGAGGTGGCAGGAGGGGAGGGAGGGAAGGGTGGTCCCATGAGGGTTAAATAGAAACCACACACACTCATAATCTCACACCTCAATGGTATCATTGTCGTAAGCAAGCCACATAACTGCAAATTTGTTGTCGCTGTCTTGCCTGATTTGAAAGTTTTCATGGTTGTTTTAGAGCCGATTGACTCTTGGACCCTTGAAACTTGTTGAAAGTACATTTTCTCTCCCTCTCCCTCCTCCTCCGTCATCTCGTTTTTCTGCTCGCTTTTCCCCTTCTCTTGCCTCCTACAGCATCGTTTCCTAGATGCGCTGAAGCCTTCTGTCTCAAGCAGATTTGGGGATTTTTGTGTCAACTGAAGGAAGCACGGTGCCCATCCTTCCCTGTTTGAGTCTGAACTTCTTCAAACAGAAAGTGGCTCCGGGACACGACATAAACTCACTCTGAAAGCGGAGATAATTCAAATCTAAAATTAATTTCTCCTCAACCCTTCCACTCTGATTCCTGATGAACTTGGTTTAAACCCCATCACTCGCCTGCCTCCCCAAAAGCCTTCTGGTCCAGTCTATCTATCCATAAAACTCCCATCTGACATCACTCTATCACCAGCCAACAAAACTTTCTAACCTGTAGGAATAGGGTGGGAAGGTTTTTAGCCTCATTTTGGACCGTTTACGGTGAGCTTGTTGGATTTCACTCAGTTACACCATGTATCAAAGGGAAGAAGATTTAACACACACAAAGGTGCCTCTACACCTTAGCATCGACTTTAATCTCTGCCCCGAGGCATCAGAGAAAGTATTCTTTCCTCAGTGAGGCACCTTGCATAAGATGTCGAAATCAGCTTACGACACAATCTTTTAAGAAAGCTCCCTCTTGTGTGCAGGTTTACAAGGTGTGCACCCTGTGCAGAGAGCAGAGTGAATACCATTGTGATCTGTTAAAGATGAGCATTCTCCTCACCTCCTGATCACAAGCCTTCAGCACTCAGATACACATAAACAAATCCAGGGAGCGAGGCTTAATGCATAACTCTTATTTATGTCATTCAATTTAGCCCTGCTCGCTTGGCAATTCATTTTCATGATCAATTACAAAACCTTAAGGCATCTGTAATGCATTTGGCCTGACAGGGCGCGCTCGCAGACGCAAACACAGCTGTAAACTAACCCCAGCGAGACTGTGGTTGGCTGATTTTCCAGCTTTTCAGTGTGCATTTGTTTGGATTTGTCCCCCGGGAGTCAACAGCTACCTACACCTTTGATGCTAATAGCAGGCCTGGTGTTGTCTGCTATAATCACACAACTGCAGATGAGAAACAGGCTGCAAAGAGGTAATTTGTAACAAAGCGAAAGGGTTTCCTGACATAATAAACTATTAATGGATTTTCATTTTTATGGAGCTGATTTTGAATGTGTGACTCAAGCTAAAGAGATAAAGAATATAGTCTTATTAGAAGAAACTTAAGAATCATGGTCAAACACGTTTTAATTGCTGTATAACCAATGTTAACGTGTTTTAATGTGGAATAAAAGGTTAAAAAAAGCAATTAGATCATAGAATTCACAGCTTGAACGTAAAAGTCAACACGCCCTGTCACTGTTACACATTAATTTAACCTTTTTGTTGGCTCTAGCACATGGCAATACAGTGCACCTATACTGAGATTTTATTAAATCATCAAATGACTGAAGATAGTAGCTGATTTCATTTGCCATATATGCATTTTTAGACCAATTCAACCGCCGAATGACCCAGCGATGGGCCAAACATTAAAAGAAAAAATCTTGCAGGTCATTTGCATTTTATGGCAGCAAAACAGCACAGGTTGAATGATGTCATGGCTGCAGTTACAGTAACCAAAGTTTCCGGTATGAAAGGGCAAAAGCAGCAGCAGCAGCTCCACAGCAGACGCACAAAACAAAGAAAGCATCCGAAACACCCCAAGTTTGTCCTCTCTGCTGTTTCTCTTTTCTCTCCCTCACACCGAGTTCCTCCTTCAAACAGGTTCGATTTTATGAATCACTGCTCGCTCCTCAAGGGAACACATTGTGCATTCCTACAGCCGCGGCCTCTGCTCATATGCAGGGATAATTCATTTCAATGTTTATCTCCATGAATATTTTCTTCTTTTTGTGTGTGTGTGTGTACGCTGTGTGTGTGTGGGGTGAAAAATAAGGTGGAAATCACAAAACAGGTTTTTGGGCGGGGGGTGCGATGCAGCGTGGAGGTGGGAGGCTTGGAGGAGATCATCAGAAAGGGAAATTGTGCACAGCGGGAAGAAAAATCATTGTGTTACCCCAGGTGAAAAATATTGTTGCTTTGCTTAAAAGTGCATGCAAGGCGAGCGACATTATTAGAATGTTTAAATATTAATTCTTCTGCTGGGTAGTAAAGATGATGGAGTCGCCGAGTCAACTACTTTGTTTTTCCTCCCCCTGCTTATAGGCCACAGCTGCATTATTTCTTCCCATCTAACCTCGCTTTGTTCCCCGTTTCTGCAGAAAAAAGCACTTCCCTCTTTGCACTCAGGGTCACTCTCATGTTAATTTTCCATGTTTAAACTAAACATTGCGCCACACGTGATCTTACTGGAAGGATAAGGGGGTATAATGTGTCATCTTTGTTCGGAGAATCAATGCTCCTTGTCTTTGTCCTGGCTGAAGGTGAGGTGACATTTCGAGCAGTAACTGGCAGTTAAAGGTATAACAGCATGCAGCATACAGTGGCTGAAAAGAGTGGACATGAAGAGGTTTCACTCCCAAAACTCTATGAATATATTTCAGAAAGTAATTATTGGCTGATTCTCATATCCACATCCCCAGTTGTGGGGATATCACCCAATAAAATACACCTCATTCATTACAACGTGCTTACAAAAGAAAGGAGGGGAAGTGTTTGCCCAACAAAGCCAGGTGTGATTTACAAGGATCTTCAGGTAAAGTGGGGAAAAGCGAAGTTCCTCTGTTATGTCACCAGAAAAAAGAAAAGATTTCAAAGCCACAGGCTTAAAGGTAGGTATTAAGCTGCTCACATCTGAAATACTTTGGGATCCTTCAGACTGAAATGGATAAAGATACAAAGAGGCAGGAGCAGGGAGGTGAGCGAGGGGGAGGATTCATACCACAGCTGAGATCCTGATTGTTTAACTGATGTTTTCTAATCAGCGCGAACAGAATACTGCAGAGAGAGGAGCTAGGTCAGATTCCTGGCTGCATGTGACAAGCTACTGAATGCACAAAGCTGGAATTTAGGTTGTTTTTTCTCAGAGTTTGGTCGTCTTCAAACCTGTGTTTGAAGACGTGTTTGAAGACGTTTGCTATCGGCTTTGATTAAATAAGTCTTGCGAGACTTGAAAAGGATATCTTAGGTAGACGTGTTGTTTTTTTTCTCATTAATTCGAGCAAATTTAAAAACGAGGCTTTACGGACTCTCTTACGGATAGATATCACACGGTGGAATTTTTCCCAGTATTATGTGAATTTACCATGAGAGCAGTGACTGAGCAGACCACAGATAGAGACCTTGAGGCTCTCAGTATGTGTAAGTGAGAGTGCTGTCACTCCACGCTGCCCCTGGCAGCCTTTCCCTCGCCACCCCACCTGAGAGCGATTGCGATGCATGTTCTAGTCACTCATGCAGAAGAAGCAATACACAAGTCCGGTGTACAGCCACTTTAAAAGCTCATCAGGCGCATACTCTGCTTGTAGGAAATACCTTATTCATGACGGTGCTGGCTGAGGCTTAGGTAATTACTTGAATCAAGGTGGCCTCGGAAATGTTTAAATCTACAAGGACTGGGAGAATGCATGAATAATGCAAAATAATTTGCATCTAAATTTTTTAAGTGTGCTTTATTCGGAAAAAACTAAAACGCGGGCTTCGATTAAACTTTGATGAGCGAAAGCTAAGCGCCGCGCGCATGCATGCGGCAGAAAAAACCTCGTTTGAAGAAATTATTTAGAAAGGCGATAAAGGGGACGGAGGAGGCGCGAGGGAAGGCGAGGCAGGCCAGAGGTAGTGCCAATAAATAATAATTAAGAGAGAGGTATTACAGCAGCAGGGTGTCCACTGCGGCGCCGCCAAACAGGTTGCTACATTTACGTCGCCGCTGAGCATCTCGTTTGGAGGGTTTCTTTTCCCCTCGTACACACATTTTTACGGCTTCAACTCCTTGAATATTTATGAGAATGTGTTGTTCACAAAGCAATGTTTGCCTCTTCGCCGTAGCTTTCATCAGGTTCGAATGCGCTCCACAGTCGGCATGCATTATGTGAAATGATGGGTTTTTGTGTAAGGGCTGCATGTAAAGAGGTAATGCAGGTGCTGTTTACACAATGTAGCATGCGTGACGAGCTGGAGGTTAAGGGCTTACCTGCTTCGGAGTGAAGAGGCACAGGTGGAGGAGGGCCGGTGGGGAAAAGAGAAACAGAAAAGAGAAACTGATTAATTTATGAACAGATTCATTTGCAACTAAATTGACCAACTGTTTGATTTTTCTCAATGAAATGCGTCCGTGGTCCTCTTGGCCTCGACGGCTCATGTTTGAAACTTTTATCTTCGATTGATAATACTTTGTTTTGTGACACCATAATTATGTAGTTTAGTAACTTCTGTTTTAACAGGATTAAAAATGAAGCTTTCAGTGAACACTCTCATCCAGATGGATGATTTGGCTCAGGTGTGGCATAAAAGACATCTCAGAATCAGCCCAAGTCATCCTGGTTCAAGTCAGGGCGCTGACACTAAAACAAGTCTGTATTTTTGGCCAAATGTAGCCCACTGGATATGGAGTGTCGCTGGTCTAAATCTGGCTAAATTAGCAAATTTCCAGCCGAGACCGGCCAGCAAAAAAAACCGAGCCAAATCCGTTGACCATTTTTGGGCCGGAAAACGACCAAGTGTGCTCACTCGCGGCCTTAATTGTCTGTATTCAGCTACCGATGAGTACCATCGGCAGAAAATCATTAATGTGCTACAATTTGAGTTTAAGCAACTGACAAAAAACACATCCAAAAATCTGCCCTAAAAACGGAAAAGTCTCTTCAGATGAAGAAAACCAACTCCCCCTCCAACACACACACACCCACACCTCTCTTTGTTAAACAAACCATATATCTCTGCTTTTCTCTCTGGCTTGGCCTGGACTAGGAGGGCAGGGGAGGTGATGGAGGAGAGGGGGATGAAGAGGAGAAGGAGGAGGAGGTGCGCGCTGGGTATTTTTAAACGGAGGCTGGAAACAAAGGCCCCTCCTGAGGCTGGCCCCCTGCCCGCAGGATCACCTAGTCCCAGGCTACCCTGCTCCACTTTTCCCACGCTAACCTCCGGCCTCATTTGCATCCCCTGCTGCCCCTCGTAGCGATTATTTTCAGGTGAGCTGCTCTGTATAGAGGCTTAAACGTGGACGTCCCTGTATGTGTCTATGTGCACGTGTGTATTTATGTGATTTCATATCCCATGGTCTATCCGTGAGTCCTGGTGTGTATGTGCGTGTCCACCCCCTGATTCTGCTCTTAATTACGACTGACTGGCACCAGACACAATCGCCCCCTTGATTCGCGGCCCCCCCTCCCTCTCTCAAGCAGCCCGCGGTGACCCGAATCATCTCCCAGCAGCAGCTGGAGGAGGACAACCTTGTCTGCACACGATGACGACTCCAGCCAGCGATAGCCGAGACAGAGTTGTGCTGTCTTCCTCCTCCACGAACACTGCTCGGACTGTCGCTGCTATTATACAGGCTTTCTATAGGTGACAACGGGCCTCTGTGTGCTACTGTATGAGCCCCAGCACGGACAGAGTGCAGCAGAGAAGCAGCAGTGTGTCCTATTCATTCATTAACACAGCTGTCACACACGTTAACTAGGCTCACCAGTCAACAGCATGAACACCACAGGCTACAACACAGCCATACTAACTTATGGTTACAACATCATGTACACCTAAGGTAAGTGTAAGAGGCTTTAGAAAACCACACAACAGCTCAGTCTCAAAAGAAAGCATACATACGTTTGTCCTAATGTTCAAAACATAGACATGTCACA
Organism: Odontesthes bonariensis; assembly: GCF_027942865.1. Classification (NCBI taxonomy): domain Eukaryota; kingdom Metazoa; phylum Chordata; class Actinopteri; order Atheriniformes; family Atherinopsidae; genus Odontesthes; species Odontesthes bonariensis. The sequence continues at coordinate 14,219,902 of NC_134516.1, read as the reverse complement.
TTAGAAGTCCAGAATTTGTGAGGTGTTTATATTCGACGTGGTCTGTTGCTTTCTGCAGGTGACGCCAACCTATGAGCATGTATTTCTTTTTAGATATTTGATCCCAATCCTAACCATGCATGCATTATTATCTAACCACAGCCATAACTGTAAGCCTGTCTTTCAACTATCTTGAGTTTAACTGGATTTTTACAGTTCATAGTTTAATCCCACTGTCCGACAGTTAGTGTTTTCTCTTCCGTGACAGTTCCAGGTGATGCAAAACGCAGTCATGTCACAATTTCTCTTTCATACTGTTTCATACAATACTACATTTTTCACAGTAAATATGCCATTTATACCCAAACCGTACCAAATTTCTGCACGGATATAACCCAAAACATCCCCGTTTTCCACAACAGTCCCAAAAGGTAGATCAAGAGAACCCCAAATAAACATATGAGACGGTATGATTGTGCTTCTATTTTTGGAGAAAAGCGATCCAAAGAGCTGGGAGTGGAAAAAAAAAAATGCATGTACTGTTCAGGATTAGTAGGTCTATTTGGGTCTGAGCTTCACAACACACGGTATGGAAGAAGCATAAACACAAAAACACTATCCAGTCATACTATCTTTGCCTCATTTCTTTTATAGGCTCTTTATCTACTGTTCTGACTTTTACTGAAAATCTGATGATGCTTGAGGTCATATTCATGCAGAAACATAGAAAACGATATAAAATGTTCAGGCCCAACCGCACCGCATGCCATGCTGCTCTATCACAGCATATACCACACAATACCAGACTCATCGAGACAAGACAATGTGACCATAAAGGTTCATTCTTGACCTTGCACATGCCTGTTATACATAATAACCTACAGTCAGGGTCAATGCATTTATGTAAAAATGTTCACATTGTTCTCCCAAACAGACGTGAACTCCGTCACCCAAGCTGTGTCAGTGCCTTGTTCTTCCCACTGAGCGCCACGCACACTAAACCCACTGATCTCGGGCCACAGCGCTTCTTTACAGACGCGGCAAAGCAGACAAAAACAATGTTTGTCCTGCTCCGGCCGGGAGCCGCGCTCATAACTGCACATTATGATTTCACATCATCATGAGCTCTGAGCTCTCCGGCGAGGGGAAAGGTGGCTACAAGGCAGGAAAAGAAACACACACACACATGCCTAATATAATTGTCAGTGCCTGTCCCTCCCTGTCTCAGAGTGAAGTCCCAACGTTCACAGAGAAGGGTAATTATCGTGAATCAGAACGGGAGGATGCAACCATCTCTGGGTCTGATTAAAGGGGACAGGGGAGAAGTGTCACCTCCCTTTTGCAAGCCAGCGTTTACAGGGAGGCGCTGCTTTCGCTGGCCAAACAATGTCTGTCAGCCACTATCAATAGCTGCTGCGGGAGGAAACAGTAGCCAAGGTGCCTGGACTGCAGTACAGGCTGAGCAGGTTTCTATCATGTGTCACAGTGTCAGACTGTGTAAATCCAGATTATGTTGTACCTGGCAGCTCTCTGCAGAGATGTAGAGCAAAAAATAATCTCTCGCGTGAAGAATAAAGGAGAAGATTCCATCAAAATTGGTCTTGTCAGAGCTTTTTAGTTGGCCTCTGTGTCACGCTATGCTCCTCTTCCTGCTTCACTCCCTTCACCTCATTTCTCCTCCCCAGAGGTTACCATCTGCACACCCTGCCTCTGTCTTTGCTGCACATTTCAGCCTCATCTCTCTCCTCTTCGTAGCGTTTTAAACTCGTTTTTTTGATGAAAACGGATCACCTCCCCTGCAGTTTTTCCTTCAGACTCAACCCTGAAAAGCTCACTGAGGGTAAAATAAAAATCAAGCGTGGCCATTCCCAACACGAAGAACTGAAGAAACTGCAAACTTAATGTGCCGACTGCCTTTGAAGTACAAGGGAAGGAAGTTAGCTGCCACTTGAGATGTCAGAGCTAATTGTCCATTGCGAATGCAAGTATGATCATACAAAAAAGTGAATGCAGATAATGACAAAACAGCGATGGGGGGGGGGGGCAGAAAGTGGGGGAACATATGCAGAGGTCTCATTTAGTAAATAAATGAGCTCAAAAGCAAAAAGAAAGGGAGAAATCTGTCTTCCTTGCTCCCTTAACACACGCTCTGAGTTGAGTTACTGCGTCGTGGAAGATAATCGACTCAGTTTCTGAAAAAAAAGCTGAAAGCCCATGCTGCCCCCACCACTGAGAAAGAGAGACAAAGTGGAGGAAAAGAAAGAAGGGAAAAACTTATCTGCAGTTACTCCTCCTTCATTTTATTTCATTTATGAATTACAAGGGAAGATGCCATTATATATTATTAATTCTCTGCTGTTGCTTTGGCTCTGGCTGCTGCAGCGGTGAGCTGCGGATGTCGGCGGCGGTGTAATTACGTTCTAGCCGGGCAGCCATCCGTTTCCTTTCAAAAATTTACAGGATTCTTAATCACGTTGCTCATTTGGGTGCACGGTGGCGGGGATGGCGAAACACAAACAGGGGCACGTCTGTTTGCACGGGAACACCTGCTTAGCATTGATAGCAGATGTCAGTCAGTGAACTGAACAAAAAAAAAAAAAAAAGGAAAAAAAAGTGCAGGGAGGGGAGGGGGTGGAATTAAAAATGCAAGCATCACCAACTTCTTATTATTTACTTACTCCGAAAATGAACTACTGGAATAGGAGAAGGAAAATCCTGGCAAACGCCAGGGAAGCTGGGCTTCGTAATTGTGCTGCCTCCCTCCCTTTGCTTCGTCTTCCTCCTCTTCTTCTCTCCTCCTTCCTGCCAATCTCTGTCTCTCTTTCAAATCCGACTAAGTAGTGAGCATCAAGAGGCATTTTTTAACCTTTTCCCTTTCCTTTTCCCCCACTTTTTTCCTCTCTCATTCCCCTCAACGTACCGAGCGCTGGAGTTTTATATTTCTATCCGTTTGCATCAGTCTTTGCTGCATTATTCATTTGCATTATAGCTCTGGATGGTAATTAAATCTAGCCTGGGATGCTGTTGTATTTAAATGAAATGTGAATATTTTAGCGGGGGAAATGCAGAATGCTTAATCTGCCCCCCCCCCCCTTCACTACCACCCACTCCCCTCCACCCTCCTTGTTTTTGCCTTTTAAGAGCCTAACTATTGGCTGAGCTTTCAAACTGTTTATTGTGCTCGCTTCTCTTTCTAAAAGGCTTTTATTTAAGAATAATAGTGTCGAGTCAACAGCTGCATTGACAAACATATTTCAGCAGATGCATTTGCCTGGGCGTGGATATTTGATACCTCAGTGAGCCACACACACACACAAACACACGGCTTCCTCAACACACACAAGAGACACGTATGGAGGCAAACACATACAAAATATCATCCACAAAATGGCCACTGAGGACCATTGCCTCACAAACAGAGGGAGACCTTAATGATGTACGCATGGTGAAAGACTGTAAGACGAGGAATGAGGGAGGAGGAGAAAGATAACAAGAGGGGAAAACTGACAGGGGTCAGGAGACAAGAAAGCTAAGCTGTATTTAAACCAATAAATAAGTAAATCTACTCAAGTAATGTACTTTACTGCATCTCTGTGGAAAATATTGTACTTTTGCTTGTTCTGACAACTTTAGCTCCTTTCCAAATGACGATTTTTGCAAACACGTAGCAAGAACAAATTCAACAGTTTATACATGAATAGTTAAAGCATTATTCAATTTAAGATTGTCCATAAACCACTTTTGAAAGCATCCCTAACCAAATATTTTGTTCTGTTGAACTAAAACAGTAAAATCCTGCTTCTTGACTGAGCTGTTAAGAAGGAAGTGTTGAGAAACTCTTTACGATTTGATACACTGCTATCATCTTTCATGTCTGACAGTATAGGTTCCTCCTCTAGCAAAGGAAACAATCACGTGAGTTAAAGAAGTACTGGGTAACTTTGAGTGGAAGGTGGACTTCTTCTTAAAAAATTGAATGAATAGTACTTGCAGGTCCCTCCCACCTTCCTCTCTGCTGTGCTTCAGCTCCCATCATTCCTATAAACTGCTGCTTCAAATGCATTTCAAATGTTTATCTATGAAAGCTGCCTCCATCTTCTCTTATATGTGTTTTTTTTTTTTTTTTTTTTTAGAATCGGCACATCAGGAAAGCGTAAATCGTTAAAGCTTTTTTTTTTCTGTTTCAGGCATATCCATCCATCCTGTCCTGTCTTTTTTTTTGTCATTCAACCCAAAGATGTTTGTTTTATTATCAGACAAGATCATAGAAAATAGAAAAATATTCACAATTAGGAGGCTGGAATCAGAATTTTTCTGTTTTCCAGTTGGCGATTGATTTGTTTTTACTTTGGGTACTGTAAGTAATGCAGGGCTATTAGCTGTAGCAGAGTAATGGAACTTTCACTTGAGTAAAGGTTGTAAATTCTTCCTCCACTACTGATTTAAACCCACTAGAGGTAATCACAGAGGGCAGAGGGTAGAGGGTGGCAGCTAACACCCTACGTCAACAGAATGTATAGAATGTCACACTGCTGAGAAGGTGTTTTCTGTGCTGTACAGTTGGGTAAAAAAAAGAAAAAAAGAAAGGAAGAAAAAAAATGTCTGTCACAAGGATGACCTGAAGAGCTTTAGTCTGTGTTTTCAGAGCTGGTTGCGGTACTAGTCTAACACAAGTGATTGACTCTAAGAGTGACAAATAGACAATAAAAAAAATATAACAGGCAAAGAGAAAGGGCAATAATCCTTTGTCATATATTTGCACATAGTGAGGGGAAAAAGGAGTTGGAATCGTGGATAAAGATGCAGAAAAAGAGGGGAAGAAGGACAGTGACGGAGAGAGGCTGCGAGTGAGATGACAGAGCAGAGAGTGTGGTTGAGAAGCAGAGGGATGAGCTGTGCCTTTAATGCCCATCTGGCCCGGAGATGTAATAAAATTGACATATTGATTCCTTTGAATTTACGAATGCCTGTTTCATAAACTCCATTTCCAAAGCCGAGGCCTCTTTAGAGCCCTGTCATTTTTCCCCCAAATGGATCAATTATGTGCCCACGTAATCCTGTTACCTGAGAAACCCACGCATACTTCTCCCATTTGCGGCGCTTCACCGGGCGCACAGACTCACATTATGAGCACATAAACAAACTCAAGGTTTTTTTTTTGTTTGTTTGTGTGTGTATGTGTGTGTGTGTGTGTGTGTGTGTGTGTGTGTGTCTTCACCCCTACTCCTTTCTTCCAAATATTAGCAATTGTTTTCTCCCCCCTGGTGTCGTCGTGTGAGTCTCTCCCAGAGGGGGGGCTTTTCCTCTCTTTCTTGTTTTTTGAAGTTGTAGAAATCCCTTTTACCCCAATATAAGTGCAATCCTGCCACCTCGACATCAACAAAAACATCACATCGCAATCCTCTTAAAGCTGTATAAACATAAATTTAATTTCCAGCAGGAGACCTCTCACCTCTTCTTAAAAACATTAATCACAACACTGACAGTTACAAGCTCCAGGAGGCTTTTTCTTTGATAAATACACCTTCATCTCTCAGCTGTGCCTCAAGTAATAAACAATGGAGAGTTTGCAGTACTTCACACAGGAGCTTTCTCCCATCTGCTCTAAGATAAATATTCTATCGAGGCTCTGGGTAGATGGTTAGGAAGAGCAAGGCACTAAATGAGATAGGGGTTGGGGGTTTGTTTCCAAATTGTGCTGGAAGGAAGTCTTATAAAAAAGAAAATGCATCGAAATTAGTATTATTTACCACAACCTTTTTACATGGGAAACAGAGCAGAAGCTAGAAAATACTACCACTATAAAGCAAAAATTCCTTGAAATTTTACACCTTTAAGGAAACAAATGCTTGATTTCTAACCCTAACCCTTAACATTTTTGTTGTTCAGAAAGTAACTAACGATGCACAATTCCATAAAAAAACACAAAATCGCCAGAAACACAAAGTGGTTTCAAGCAACAACCAGAAGCAGAAGCAGAATTTTGTCTCACTGGTGCAGAAACATGTCGACAGCTTGAACGAGTTGCTGACCCGCTCTTCTGTTAAAGGCAGGGCTCATGTGCACAACCTGGATGAAAACAGAGGAGTCAGTATGGCTAACGCCTGGGTGGTAATAGCATAATAGCCAGCTACAAGTGGTCACGGGTCAAACCGGTGCGAGTGTAAATGTTGGAGCGATACTGTGGGCTGTCAGGTGGAACGGAAATGTATGAAGAGCGACAGCAACACTGGTGCACGGGAGCTCTCGCCCAGCCACTGGATATCTATTTTACAATCTCATATTGTTGTAAAACCAACGGAGAGACACAGAGGGAGGGGAAGGGGGGAAAAAATCAGTCCCCGATCTTATTTTCCACACTCCGGCGAGCTACAAGCGGCTCAGTTACACTACACTTGCACCGAACAATCAGTCTGGCAAAGGTTCACAAAACGACGAAATACCTTGTCACTTACTGCCTGACCTGTTCAGCGGAGTGACTCGGAAGGGGGAGACAAGAAGAGAGGGGAGAAGATGTGGAGGAGAAGGGGGGGAGAAAGTCATAAAATAATCATGAAGGAGCTCTGCTGTGGGTGACGTGCATGAAAGAGTTTGAACAAATTCCTTCACGTTCTTTTTCTTGCCTGCTGCTGCAAAACGAGGGACACATTTGTACGACATTTAGTCTGGTCTTTTCTTTTTTTTTCTACTTCAGATAAAACAATTCTGATCTGGCTGTTTACTCTTCAAGTTTTCACTTGGACGTCTTTTCTGCTGGGTCGCACGAATGGAAACTTTCTTGAAAGACCTCTGTATGATTTAGAAATATGACACATTTAGTACCATTGGACACTTTGGGAGCTTAAATGCCGGTTTGAAAAGCGGTTGTAATGGCCCATTGGGAGGTTGGAGTGGCGACCAAGCCAACTGAATTACCACCAAAAATGTTTCAAAGACTAAACTTGAGCATTAAAGAAATGTTTGACTTTGAAAAGAGAAACTCCGACACCTCAGCTTTCAGGATGAGAAAACGCCAGTGAATGCAGCAATGCAACAAGCATCTCTGGTGTCAAAAAGGCACGGGGGTAGGAGGGGTGTGGAGTACAAGATTTGTCACATAGCAGCTGTAGAAAGTTCCTGGAGCTTTGAGGTGATTGTTAAAAAGTGAAGAGGAGGAGGAGGAGGTGGGTGGGTGGGGGGGGGGGGGTGGGGGGGGGGGCTTAACGGGCTGACAGGCGGCTGAGTTCTGCTCACTGGACTTAATCTAAAAGAAAAAGGCCCCAGTTATGATGAAAGGTCGACAGAGTATGTCTCAGCAAATTGGCTTTTCCTTTTAACCTTGTGCTGGCTGATGCTTCAGCTTCACCGCCGTGGAAGCCTAATGATCTACGCCCTGCTAGCTCGCCCCCTCTTCCTCCCACCTGTCCAGCCCCCCCCCCCCCCCCCCCCCCGGTTCCATTTTCTGGGGAAACTTTGGCTGCTGGTGCCAGCGTCATCTCAAGTCAGGTTGTTCCAAAAATCGGTGCTTGTTTTCTTTTCTGTTCCACATAATGTGCCTTTTGGAGTGACTAAATCAAAGAAGAAGCATCTAAATATAAGCAAGCTGTGATGTACTTTAATAACAGACAGATAAATTAGATAGACAGGCCAACAGGGAGTTCAGAGAAAGAGCTGTGACCCAGTTGCGGCCAAGTTCTGAACATGATGGAACAGTTTGGCTCTGTCTTGTTCCAGGCCTGACATTTCTCCATGGCCAACCATAATGATGGACAATGACAGGTAATTACTAGGGGGGGGAAATGGAGATCAGCAGTATCAGAAGTTTCTGGAAACTCTGAGGAGGACACGGCACAGCGGCCAGCGTCTTGATGGACAGATTCCACTCCGAAAAGAAAAAAAATCCACCACAATTTGCAGTACTTCAACCTAAACTGAAAAGTTTACAACCACCGTTGGCTGTCTTCCCCCCACCCCACGTCCAACACGAATGATTTTCCTGAATGCTTTTTACCTAAGAAGGAAGGAATAAGGTGTGTGTGTTTACATGGGATACCCTCACGTGTTACTATTTAGTCTCGGGTGCTCAGAATGAACTCCAAAAGTGCCGCTAACTAAGGCAGAATATCAAATAGCTTCAATATTTTGCAAACAGCTTCACCTGCATGCTGGGAGAGCAGGGATGCGGGGGAAGGGGGGGTTGGCATTGCAATCTCTCGTCTTGCACAGACTCTCCCTTTATAAATTACCTCATCAGTGAGTGAAATTAACACCGATTCTTGCAGGCAATTTCTCAATTTCCAATGCTAATTAGCTTTCTCTCTTTACTTTTAAATTCTGTAGCACCTGTTTAGGGGGAAGACATCTTAGGCAGTGCAGGCGCATTTAATCACAATTTTAATTAACCATCCCCGTAGATGTGAAAGAGAAGCAATTATAATGCAGATGAATGATGATTTTTCCACATTAAATTGTTTTGTTTCTTCGTTATGTTGATTGCATAAATACTGGCGCCGTTCAGTTTTTATCTACTGTAATTTTGTAATTGTTTTGCAGGAGGGAAAAAAAAAAAAGGAAAATCATCAGCAGAAAGGGTTTGGATAAACTGAGTTTGCCTTCTGACAAATTGTTTCATTTCGTTAACCCGTTAATCGTCAGAGCAGCATGCAGAGGATTTGGCAGGAAGTGCTTTCTTTTCGTCTTCAGCCTCCTCGGTTGTCAGTCATGCTGAAGTTTGAAGGTTCGCCGTTGGGGGGGGATTGCACTCCGCACATGTCGTTTGACCTTAACAAACTATTAAACCACATGAAAGTCATCTCCTGTCTTTGCTCAGCCTCCACTTTAACTACTGAGCATATAGCCGCAAATGAAAGCACAGATGGGTGCTACTGGAATGGACTCATAATCTTTATGCGCTCGTGAAAATATCATTGCGTTCGATGAGGCGCTTTCGACTGTGTTTATTGCTCCTTGTTCTCTGAAACTTTGCTTTCATTTTAATGTAAGAGTTGTAAAAAAACAAAAACAAGACAAGAACAACATAGAAACGGAGTTCCGCCAAAATGCTGCCACGTTCATGGGCTGTACACCAGACCTAGCATTAGCTTTGCATTTGAGTGTCTTGATTTGCGTAATCAACTCTTAAATGAGACTTCTAGGAGCTTAACCTGACATAAGCATGAAGATTTTTCATACATATGCAATATAACAGTACAAATAATCAGTGTTTTCACTTTGTGGACAGTGCTGCAAAAGGCCTGCTCTAAGGCAGAAAAACAACTCCCAGAATCCTCCTGTGTTCTGTCCCTCAGTCCTCCGCCACCCCCAGCAGCACTCATTCTCTAATCCCACTGAGCACTGCTTTCAGTTTGCCCAAAGAGCATGCAGGAGAACTCCAACGGCCCAGACTCACACACAAACACCCGCTCTTCCCTCTGCTTCTGTGTTACACACACACACACGTTTCACATCTCTCGCCCGGTAACAGTGACGCTCACTGAAAGGACTTTTTCTGGTCAACACAATCACCCGAACCAATGCTTTTCCTTGTTGTCATTTTAAAAAGGTCTCTAATAGGAAATTAAAGCTTTGAGTTGACATTTTATTTACAGATGCACCCACTCGATGACACTGAAAGTACCCCCCTCCCTTTGATTAACTCTTCTATGTTCTCTTATATCACCCTGAGGTGCATCTAGAAGGAAGAAGCTCCTCTTTGAGTGTTAGTGGCGACAGGCTGGAGGTAAACAGAGCATTAAATCCTGCAAAACGGTGGCAAGGCCAATACGGGTGCGGGACAATGGCTTGGCCCGGCATCTCCGAGCCTTTGTTCTCGGCTTAACAAAACTCTGCCGTCACACCATTTTTACCTCAATGCTGCCCTGTCGAAACAGCCATCAGCCCGTCAGAGCACATGCAAAGCTGAGGACAGGAAGGAATGGGGAGAGTGAGAAGGAATAGGATGAGAAAATATAAGGTTGGGGTGACAGATTCGGATAGAAGATGGGGGGAAAGAAAGTAAAAAGAGGGAAGGCAGATGATGCAAGCAGAGAAAAGGTGTGACAGGAGGGGGAAAAAGAGATGTAAAAATCAAGAAAAGAGCAGAGACGGCTGAAATATCAACTCGCGTACAATCAGGAGGGATAAGAAATGAATAAAAACTAACTAACACTCAACTCTCCCACTCAACCTTAATAAGAATATATAGCAGCTGTGGGGAGGGGGTTGAGGGGGCCGAGGAGTTTTGAGCTTTGTGACGTGGTGGCGACAGAACTGGAGCAGCCAGATTCACTAAAAGTTTCATCACAAAGTGCCTATCTGCTTCCCTCTGAGGACCACGGCGAGGTAAAAGAGAATGAAAAAAAGAAAGAAAGAAAACGGCACATCTGCGTCTGCTGTGACCTGTCAAGTCTGCCAATTAGTGTGCGAACACGTGTGTGTGTGTGTGGGACACGGAAAGGCTTGGCTAGAAGTGTTTATTTGTATGTCCAAATATGAAAATCTGGTATAGGCATATGTTTGAGTATGACTTTGTGTGCGCAGATGTGTGTGTGTGACTGCAACTAAATGCACGTAAAGGCTTGCTTGTAGCTCCGCCTCTTCCATCATCCAATGGCCTCTTAAAAATAAAAAGCCTTTCAAAGATGCAAAAAAAAAATCAAAGCAGTTTTTTGGTCCTTTGACTTCCCTCCCCAGCTGGTCATTAACATGCATGGCAATTTTTCTTGTGGAAGAAAGCTTAAAAACGACACATATATTTGTGCTGAGCTCCAAGTGCTCATGTCAGGCTTAGTGTGAAAGAAAATTTGGGCATTCTTGGCCTTGCAAACAGCAAACACGATCAAGGGATCCACACATGTTGGCAGGTAACAAAATCTAAAGTCTTAGCTCTGCTCCGACTAATATGATCCAGAGTGCTTAGAAAAATCATGCATGATCTTCTCCATTTCTTTTCGAGTGGATTTCGTGTTGACTGCTTGGCAGATAACCCCCCGAAACTTCACCGTATGGTCTCGGTTGAAGCTCAGGCTTCGAACGCCACGACCCGCCTGCTGCGGTTTGCCTCCTCCCTCCCTCTTTCTCTCTTCCACTGTCAGGTTCTGGCCTGCCAATTTCCACGTGAAGCTTGACTGGGCCTGATTTGATGCAAACTACCGTGGGGTGAGGCAGAAGGGAGGGGGGGGACTGGAACTGATGAACAGTTATGTCAAGTCGATTTTGCACCGTTGGGAAAAGGTAACCTCTCCGTTGGGGAGGAGACGGTTGGGGAGGAGGATATAAAGGTAACAAAAAAAAAAAATAGGGGAAAAAAGACAAGGTTAGTGGAGTGGAGGCTGCTCGGGGGGGAAGAGGGTGGGGTCTAAGATGGTGGCAGAGGGGGCTTGTATTCGCACCAGGATGCACCCACCCGTCGCTGCTCCACCTCACCTCCCTCTGCTTACCACCTAACTGTCAGTGTGAGTACTAATTGCAGATGTGCCAGTCTGCCATCATAATAAAATCAGAGGCAGGGCGGACATTAAGCATGGCTGGCTCATTTGTGAGACTGCTGAAAAGGTAGCATAAATGAATATTTCATTACCTTAATTACTAAGGAATACTCCTTTCCGCCAGTCGTCGAATGAGTGTTGCTGTAACTAATTATGAAAAGTAATAACATTAGGGATACTGTGATTGCCAGTTTATAAGGCGGCGTCTGCTTGCTGGTAAAGTATAAACTGTGATGAGTAACATAGAGCTGGGAGTGGAAAAGGGAAGCAAAGAGGGAAGTGAGGGCTTCACACATCTGCAAAAAAGTGGGGTTTGCAGGGATGAATGGAGCTCTGATTATTTACTGCTCGAGAAGTGGAGGTTTTAACAGGTATGAAGGGGCTTAAAAGGTTGTGAGCCTCGCCGGGTGTGTAAATGACAGCTCTCTGGCTGTGCAGGGAGCCCTTTAATACGCTGTTTCCCATGAATACAAACACAGAATCTGAAAGGACACAGGCGCTACCAGCTACCTGGTCCATGGAGCGCAATTTGACGAATCCTTTACCACACAGCCCTGAAGTACCTGAATAGCTAAAAAAAAAAAAAAGGGCCAGACTACAGTGAAACGCCGCAAGACGCACATTTGCACCGCTTCATCATCTGTAGCCTTTGATGTCAGACACATGGCTCGATACCTTTGTCGGTTATTCACCTCTGCAGCCCGTGGGCACGTCCCATGCCCGGCTGTAATGTATGACCACTGATAAGGTTGTAAGGAGGGGTGTGAGAAAAGAGGCACAGTACAAGGTCTGCTTTGATGGCCATGCTAATTCCAATACCCCTAAGTAGTAAGAATAACAAAGTGGTGGGGAATTTATCTCAGGAATGCCGGAGCAAGACAGCTAGGCGATAAGGAAGTAGCTTCCCTTGGGTGGGGGAGAAGTAATTAGAGTGGGCTGACTGGTTAGATGACTGGCTGGCAGGCTGGTGGGATGGATGAAAGTAGAGGTAGGGGAAATGGACTCAGAAAAAGGAAAATTTTGAGGCAGAGAGGACAGCAGCTGGGCAAACAATAGCAAAGTACACTTTCCTGGTATGGAATCTGAAGTTTGACAAAACAAGACAGGAAAGCAGAGGTGTGTGAGGAAGCGCTAAAGGGGTTAAACTGATGTAAAATAACATCTCCGGGCTCTAAAGTCACAAAACCGTGACCTAACAAGAGACCACACTGTGTGTCAGACTCACAGAGTCACAAGTTTGAAACTCAAGTCTTCTGTTCCCTACAACCCTTCTAGGTCAGGAAACACCCATCTCTCTGACAATCGGGCTTGAGCAGCAGCCGAAACCCAACTCAGCCATAAGTTGGGTCTCATTAAGCCACACAAGCCTAAATTTTTATCACCTCAACCCAAAAATCTTGCCTCAGAGCCATTTCCAAATCCAAACCAATCTCCTGCCTTGCCACACCTTAAACTACACCCACAACCACAGACAACTCGACCCTGTCAAGCTACTACCTCCAGCTGCTAAATTTACTGTCACTCTTATATCCCCCTGTTTGACCACCTTGACCGACCCAAAGCCCTCGCTGTAAGGCCTGATACCGCATCGGTCCTGCATGTCAGAAAGGCTGAGGACAGGCCTGTCGGTGTGATTATCCCCCCGCTACCTGAGGAGGTGTTTGTTTGACATTCGCGTCTGACAGCGACGGGACATGACGCGTTCAGGAGAGGGGGGGGGGCTCCTCTCTAGTCAGAACCCATTAACACGTGAATTCACCTCTCAGAGTCTTGAGCAGGGTCGACGTGGCTACGCATGTCCACTGACTGCACCGCACGTGACATTTAAAGGGGAAGATGTTTCAGCTCCCCTTGACTCACTCTTGCCAAAGGTTAAATGTAAGTCCGAATAACAAGCAGTTCCTGACCATTTCCTCTTTCAGCTGCAGCCTCCGGTTAAGAAGGTGCTTGATCAACGGCGAGATGAAAGCGTGGAAGTGAGTGAAATTTGTGCAACCACAAAATGACCTAATTTTGTCCTAATCTCACTTGGCAATCGGCTGCAATTAAATCGAGATAACACATCTGAATTTACTTCCTCGCAAGACGGGGGGAAAGTGGAGCACAAAGAAAAGCAGACAAGTTCTCGTTAGAAAAAAAAAAAAGGAAAAAAGAGGGGCGCACTTAGGTGGTGGAGAAGCAGGACACCTCCTGAATAATGAACAACTGTAAGAAAGTGAGCACTGATCAAAAGGCATGTTCTATTATCCTGAATTAAAGGTAGGATGGTGTGTGAGTCCTGTGTGGAGGAAGGCCTAGATTTCCAGATGTCACCAAGCCTTAATCTGCCGATCTGTTATTGATTGTTTCGCGCGGCCCTGACCTTGCCAGAAGAGCTCCTCCACCCGACAATCAAACATACATCAAAGAGTGTGTGCATTTCCCAAAACGCGCGTGCGCGTGCGCTCGCAGGGCAGCAGCGCCGACATCAGAGCAGAAAACTGGAGGCTGCTTTCAACACTTGTTTGCACAAAGGTGTCATCTCTGAAGCAGCTGCCACACAGAGGAGGAAAAAAAAAACGAGGAAAAAATTATTTTAATGACCTAACTGAGGTGTTTTTTTTTTTCTTTTTCTTTCCCTTCGGTTTCCTTAGAAAACTTGTGAAGCTCCACATAACACACACACGCACGCACACAACTCGCAGAGCAGGAAAGTATTCACACACATGCTTGAACCAGCTGCGATGTGTTTGTTCTTTTGATTTCATCTACATTTGATCCTTTGTTGCTCTATCAAGACACAATCTTGCTTGTTAAAAAGACAGATTTGACAGGTCACTCCCCAACTGCGGAGATGATGACAAATCACAGGCAGTTTCTACAGGGGGAAAAGAAAAAAAGTGATGTTTTAACAAATGCGATCCAAACTAAACGTGGATGAATCACAGAAATAAAACCCACGTTAAAGAGAGAATCTGCACCCTGAAAGAGGTAATTATAAGCATTTAGTTTCACGGAACAGCTGCCATCCAAACTCCTTTTCTGCATCCAGTCAAGAGCACGCACACATGTGCCATTGTTAGGAAAACGAAGGTGTTTTTAAAGTTCCTCTCCCCACCCCCTCCCTCCAGTCACCGCCATTTAATTATGAAATCTGAATGTTAGTTTACACCTGCTCAGCAACCTGTCGCCTGTCGCGCCCAGACTCCCTCGCAAATGGGAAAAGTCGACTCGTGGAAAATGTCGAAAATCACAGCCGAGACGCGGCGCCGCAACTGAATAAGTGCAAACAGCAGGACGAGACGGAACGGAGAGGCCAAATAAAGACTTTGCATTTTCACTTGAGAAAGACTCAAATGAGGCATGATATTTTCAAGGAACGCATCCTACCTCCCACGCAGTGCATAAAACATGCCGGCTTAGGGTAAAGAGTGCACACACGTAAAATGAAAAGTCCAAATGCATGCAATTATTTGCCGGACCACTGAAGTTTCAATTTCTGTGTTTGCCTATTTTGCCAAAATCACAAGGAGTGAAAAGAGAAAACAAAGGGATGAGGGGGGGAAGACGTTGAGAGAAAACAAGCAAGAAGGCATGAAATAAAGTCAGGGAAGCAGGAGAAAGACATCTGACTGTATTACAACTTTACACAGTGTCACAGAGCAGGCGCACGTCAGTGCAAAAGGGGGGGGGGGTTGATACAACCTGTCAAATCCTGAGGAGGAAAACAAGAGAGGATGGAGGGAGGTGAGCTCGACAGGCAGAACGCTGCTGCCAGAAACACCTTTAAGTCTGCCACCTTTGCTCCATCACTCTCCATCTCTGCTTCTTTCACACCATCCTGAGTTGTCCGAGCAAACGACACTCATCTTCGACTGTCACACGCTGCACCCAATCGGGCACAATTTCACCGACGAGCCGAACCTGATACTTCTGGGGCAATTCCTTGCGGGGACGACGCACAAGTTCAGCAACAGTTCAGCTGTTCAGGCAGCAAAAAAACTGGGACTTCTGCACTGCTTACACACCACAATGCCTCCCCACTTAAGATGCATAAACAAAATGCAAAAGATTAAGGCCAAAAGCATGCAGGGAACGCCCGTGTCACCACTCTGTTTTGGACAAAACATCATTATTGCGGTTGAGACATAAAGGGAAGTCAGCGTTGGCTCACTATTGGCTGATTCATGCCTCTGTGTTAGTCAGGCAACGGATCCCAGCCACTGCTCTTGCTTTCATCCTTCTTGGCAGTTGCTGCGTGAGTGTGCATCACCCTAAACAAAGTGCACCTTCTGTGGTTGTGCATTTCCAAACTGATACGTACAAATCAAAAAACAAAACGAAAGGAATTTGACCAGAGCACAGACAATCGGGCAGTTCTAAAAAAGAAGATGTCGTCACACAAAGAGTTAACCCCCCCCTACCCGACACCTCCCTAAACACCAGCACCTCCACCCCATCTCTCCAAAGCATGGGTTAATATCATGGCTGCCTGGTAAGGCATTATCCAGAACCCCTCTGAACAAAAGGCCCCTTTTGCAAACAGACTCCTACTCTCCCCCCAGTGTCCAAAGGTGTTTGCTGAAGTAAATCTGCCTAAATCCTGCGCAGCTTGGTCAGGAGGAGGAGGGAGGGAAGGTGTACCGATAATCCCTCTTCTTAACCAAAAAGGGGAAGAAAAAAAAAAGTTCTGGGTGAGGAAAAGAAAGAGAAAGAGAAGAAAGAAAACTGGAATCCATATCACATGATGCCATTTAAAGAGCTGAGCCCCCCCCCCCCCAGTTCCCCATCTTTGCTTAAGATTTGCATATATCCTGCCTGGGAATGAAGGCGATGAAGATATCTCGCTAATCATTTTGATCAAGCAAACTGTGTCACGTATGTTTGCATTTGAGGCGGGGGGGGGGGTTCTCTCAATGGAAATGCTCATTTTCATCACAAAGAAAGGAAAAAAAGCAAAAAGAAAAAAAAATGCCCAAAACAAACAAAACAAAAAAAAAACACGAGAACAAAATGTTATCTTTTTCATGTCTGGAGTGAGAGGGAAGTTTTTGGAGGCACCTTGCAAAGGGGAAAAAAAACGCGCATCACGAGGACACCTGCTCCTCACTCTTATCTCCTCCTTTATGCACAATCCAATCGGTTGCAGCCGGGATTTTTTATTTTTTTTCTCTTCTCCTTAAGTGTGAGTGGCCACGAATAGTGTGGGCATGCCATCTCGTAACACTATCTGTCTGTCAGGAGGGGCCCGAGTCCCTGCTAGAGTAGGGAGGCTATAAAAGGCTTGTAACCAGGGGACAACCAACAAACAACCACAAACACCCTAGTTATTTCTCTCCAACACCCACCCACCTCTTTCTACTTCTATGTTTCTCTTCCTCTTCTTCTTCTTCTTCTTCTTCTTCTTCTTCTTCTCCTTTTCCCTCCTCTCCTCTCTTGCTCTCCTTTTTCATTCGCCCCCCTTTTCATCTCAGGCCCTTTTCTGATGCTGAATGCAAATGTGTATCCCTGCTGCTGGCGGCAAAAGGGGCTGAATTGTGATTAAGAGGGAGAAGAAGAAGAAGGAGAAGGAGAAGGAGAAGAAGAAGAGGAGCTCCTTTCTTTGTTCTCCCCCCGGGGGATGTTTACCAGGAGAGACACGGCGGATCAGATATGAAAGGCATTCAGGTCAGCATTGATGTGAGCGAAAGTGAAATCGTACCTAAGGCATTCCAAAGACCCGCGGTGTCAGGGGTCCGGGCTCGCGGTGCCTCTGCAAGTGTGTGTTCTCTGGCCGCCAGGCACAAAAATATCTTCACACAAGCAGGGCGGTCGAGGAAGGAAGAAAAAAAAAAAAAAAAAGGAATAATAATAATAAAAAAAGGAGAAAATGTGTCAAAAATGTTTTTTGGCTGTTTTTTTTTGGGGGGGGGGTTGATGAAAGTTTTCAGTCCAGTGTCCAGGACAGAGTTGATCATTAGATTTTGTTTTTTTTTTCTTCCTGTGTGAGTGTGTGTGTTGGGGGTTTACAGCCACAAGCCATGCTATTTGCTTTTATCTGCCTTATCAAAGCGTGAAAAAAATGGCGTGTGTGTGTGTGTGTGTGTGTGTGTGTGGAAATGCTGTTGCTGTGCTACATTCCTGATTTAATTCCTTGTGGAAAGCACATATTAGAGGTTTTGTTGAATAACGTATCAGTTTAAAAGCCGAGCCTATCGCAAGTCATCTCTGCCTCTCGGTGACACAAACAATAAAATAAAATAAAATCATGTGGAGTATAATAACTCGAAATGCTTAAGCACAAAACCGACACTGTTACCCAAAGGGCACATTGCTCCCTTTGCTCTTGACATGATTTCATAGGGGAAGTCCAATCGTTTTTGTGTGCTCGTCCATACCCGCTTGACTCATGCTTTTTCAGACGGATATATTTAGCCACAGTTAATGGAGAGGAGGGAAAAGATGCAAAAAGCTAGCGTGCACGCAGAAAAAAATAAGGCCTCGTGCAGCCCGCTAAGGTGCAAGTTGTGACAATATCCCTCACCCCAAGCCTGCATCCGTCTTTTGCACGTGCATAATTGGGATGCATCTTGTTTGACTCCACCACGAGCTTACATCAGTCTGATATGTGGCTGTGATTATTTCACCCGCTTTAACAAAATAATCTTTATTTCCCTCAGCTGGAAAGCACCGCACAACACTTTTCTCTGCTTCTTCCGGCAGGAAAAAAAAAAAGAAGAAAAGAAGCAAAAGCCACGAGGAGTGCGAGGTGTCTGCTCCACACAATCTCCAACCCGTATGGGAATGGCAGCAGTGAATGGTACGGCGGACAACCCCCCGCCATTATTGACGGTATAAACATGTAAATGAAACACATTACCACTGACAATCAATTGTCCGCGAGCGCCCTGCGAAACCTGCCCTCCTCCTCCCTGATTTTTTTTCTCTTCTTAACCCCCACTTCCCTCCCTCTTGCTCAGTTACGATGGCTAAAAAAAAAAAAAAAAAAACTGCCCCTACCTTGGGGAGGGAAAATCTGGGAAAAGAAGGAGGAGGGAGGAAAAGGAGGAGGAGGGTGAGAAAAGAAGGAGAGCACCTTGCCTAACCCCCCCCCCCCCAATTCTTTCCAGCGGGAGCTGCAAACTTTAAAAAGGCAGAGGAATAATAGAGATGGACAAATTGTTTAGATTGGCAGAAATCTGGTATTGTCTGGGTCTGAAAGAAAGCCCCCCCCCCAGACACACACACACACACACACACACACACAAACACACTCTTTCTCCCATTTTCCTCCACCTTAATCTGCGATAGCCTCATATCCACCATTCAGCCGATTGTACCAAACTCCAGCAGCCACAGAGACGGAGATTGGCCTTTCTGCATATTCTCCTTCTGCTGCTTCAGATTATGTAATCAGCATATTTCCGAGGGTATGTCCCGACACTAAAGAGTCATGTGGGGAAAGGGGAGAAAAATCTAAAGCGTGAGAAAAAAGAAAATAATGCAACATCTGCATCTCCTCTCTGCTCGTCTTCTCAAACAAAAGCAGCCACATTTCGAATGAAATTTGTGATGCTGCGTTTCATAAAAACAAAACAAAAAAACAACAACAACAGGGGCCGTCTTGTTTTTTTTTTTTTATGCCGGTTGAATCAGAAGAAAATAGGGACAGGTGTGTGTTACTGTTGGTCGCTCACAGCTGGATGTGACAAGCAACACCTGGCAGGGCCAAACTCTCAAACACTTCACGCTGCTGAGATCAAGTTTCACACCGGGAAAGGAAAAGGGCTTGCTTTTGTTTTTTCTCTCTGCTGTTGTTGCGGCTCAGCAGCGGGGAGCAGGGCGATGATACTAAAATGCAATTCTCCGTCTCTGCTCTAAGACTTAACAGTGGCATGCAGGAGGTTTGGATAAGTCATGAACTGTGGTTAAATACCACATGACAGAGTGGGCAGCAAGTGAGTAAAGCCACTGTAGCACCTCCAACCCTGAAGGCCAACAGTCATCTGGAGGAGAATGTCATTGGTTGGACAACTTAGAGAGCAAATGTCTCATTAATACTAATTGGAACAAATGCCAAAATCCATCTATCCATCTATTTAAAAAAAAAAAGGAAAAGAAAGAAACAATTCTTGTTTTCACATCTGTGAGGGTGCATTAAAATTGGAACTATGTTTGATTCAAATATAGCAAGTCTGAGCAGATGGGAAACATTTTTTTTTGCAGATTTTCAAATAAATATAAAGACAGAAGGCACAGAAATTGTAATTTATATCAAAATATGCCGGCTTGCACACCACTATTTCCAAAAGCCATTTAGTGAAATTAGCTGTAATTGCACTTATATCACATTTGTGTCGATTCATTCGATTTGTTAGTTAGAGGAGGAAACGCAGACTCGGAGCGATTCCGACTTGCAGATGCTGAAGAAAAGAGGGGGGGGGGGGGGGGGGGAGGACTAAATCCCCTCTGCGTTTCTGCGAGCATTTTTAGGTGGAATTGGTCGTGCCGGCCGTCACACGCCTCGCCCTGCCATCCCTCCACCGAGCCAGGCAGGAAGAGGACAGAGACACAGGCAGGGAGAGGGGAGAGTGGCCAAGCCTCAATAAGCCTCTGCATTCCCAGAGGGGGGGAGGATTGGGTGGGGGGTGAGGAGGAGAAGGAGGAGGAGGAAGAGAGAGAGGGGTAAGGGTGGTGGTGGGGGGTCATCAGACAAGCTTGTTGTCATGGACGAAAAAAAAAAAGAACAAGCGTTTCTTTTCTTTTAAAATGCACATTTCTGTTGATTTAAAGAGAGTCCACAGTGCAGTGGGAGATAAAAATATTCTTTACACACTCTGACGCCTCTTGTCAGGTTTAAAGGTGTGAAAAATATATTTGCTTTGCTGATATTATTTCATCATTTTGATGCAAAAAGCCAAGTCTGCTCTTCTGCTCCTCACTCCCTTTTCTCGAAAACAGGTGGCCACAGCTAAACAGGTTGCCATGTCTCTGAATGTGTCCCATTATTCTATTTTTCCTTGAAACCCAGCAGAGGCATTTACATACACAGATAGGAAATCTGCACCTCCACACAGTGCTGTTTCTTCTCTTGTGCTATTTAGCGTGGAACAAAATGCTTGTCTGCTATTGATTGTGTGAAATCAATAAATGAAATCTGATCTAGATAAATAACCTGTGGGGGCAGAGATTAAAAAACTGTAGAGGGGGAAAAGCAAATAAAAGCCTCGATGTTTAACACACACTCTCTCTCTCTTTCTCCCTCTCTCTCTCTCTCTCTCTCACACACACACACACTCCTTCACTTCGCCAGTGTTTGGAGCCTATATGGGATGATCAGGAATAACGGGGCCAGGAAATGTCACTGCAGATTTGCCTCTTGTGGGGAAGAGTGCAGTCAAACGGAGAAAGAAAAGCAACAAATCCCCACCTCCAGCGCCCCAGTCCAGACCCAATTAATGTCCAGCATTTATCGGACATGTCATTCTATTTATTTATGGTGCCTCCACTACAGTAAACTTAGTGACAAGGGTAAATAAAAAAAACAAACAAAAAAAAAGCACAGGTTTAAAAACTGAACCAAAGTGCCACCTCCTGTGAATTATTTTAGCCAGGAAAACAGCGACAATGTGGGGTTAAACCGTATGGAAATGAGCTCTACAAAGGAGATGTACATGCATGTTTGAAGGGGTAAAAAACAGCGCGTGCCTCAATGCTTAGCTAAAGTCACAAGATTGTACTTTTTTTTTTTTTTCCCCTTCGAGCTGCTCCGGCCAGCGACGGTCTGAGTGACCGCCACAAAGTCCCCCCATGGCGGGTTTGGTCCCGGTGTGAAAGCAGCAACTTTCCAACATCCACAACTTCTCAACTAACCCACCCCCGAAAACACAGATTTTCAAACCGCTATTTTCTAATATTCCAAAGCCTCGAGCGCAACAGGGACGCCTTGCGCGCACGCTCCCCCGGATAACGGTGCCTTTATCCCTGCGTAAAAAGGGGAAGACAGCTAAGCGCACCAGCCGCGGACTCTCTCACACCCCTGAGCCGCTGTGGAATCCATCAAAGCAGGCTCCAGTCCAAAGATAACCCCCCTCCGACCGCCTGGTGCGTGTCCCCCCGTGATTTTCTTACCGTTTTTCCGTCTCGGGTTGGCTTGTTTTCGCCTCTTACACCTGGGGCCATCCGCCATGATCTCTTGCTTCATTGATAAGTGTGTGTGGGGATCAGATGGCAGCTCGCATGGACTCGATTCCTTGATTTCAGCTTGATATCTGACGGGAAACACACACACACACAGACAGCGGCAACAGTATTAGAGAGGGGAGATCCACTTTCTCCGGAACGCAGACGAGAAAACGGGACTTGGATCGAGGGAAAGAAGAGCCGTTGGTGAAAGTATGAGACTGAGCACTGAGGGGATCCGTGTCCATCTAATTTTGATTTTCATCTGATCGGCACTCAGCCTTTAACAGCAGGAGGAGGAAAGGGGCATTTCTCCTATTAGCAAAAGCACCATTCTTTTAAGGGACGCAGCGAAATCATTTATCGCTCTTTCATTCAGAAAAGTTTCTCGGTCCGCTTTCTTCCCACCCCCCTTCCCAATTAAGAAAATGAATTTACTTGTTTTTATCCGTCTGGCAGGATAAGCTCACGTTTTGCGCTTTCGGTCCTGATTTGGCACTGAACGCGAAACAGGTTAATAAATCAAATTCCTGTCAATTTTTTTTAGGGGCCAGATCCGGAGCTTATATGGACGACCAAAGCTCGAATAAGCCCCAGCTTGGAGTGAGCCTCCACTGTGTGGTCTGATTAAAAGTCATATAACTTCAATAAACACTTGGGTACGCCTGAGAAAATAGCACTTCAAGGTTTAATAAACTGAATCCGAGCTCTCTTGTAAACAGCTGATAAATAACAGATGCTGAATAATTGCTCAAATATGCCAAATGACTCCGGACTAAGAGGCAAATCTTTAAGGCACAAATGGCGCATAAAACAAAAGCGATAAGACGCAAATCGCTCGGTCCGCTTGCTTATTTATCAGCGCAGATACACTTAGTAGAATAAGTGAATACTGACTGGGGCTCTTTGCTCGTTGCGGCCGCTTCAGCTGGACGACAGGATCTGATTTAAAACAAGCTGAACAAGGACTCAGAGGGAGATCGGGATGTTCTCTCCAAACGACAGCGTTGTCGTGTGGCAGCAAACGCCCGGAAAAGCAAGCTCCTATCCCCGGCTGTCAGAGCCCGACAGGTCGCCTCTACTTCACGGAGGTTTTTTTTTTTTGGTTTCTTTTACAAAAAAAGGGGGGAAAAGAGGCATTGCAACAAACGCACCTATCTCCACCTGTGCAGGTAAGACAAAGTTGATCCAACTCTGACGCTGGCGCACGGAAGTTTTAAAATCCAATAATTCTCCGGGAAAAAAAAGAGGCTAAAAATAATAATACAAAAAAAAAAAAAAAAAAAAGTAAAGACGCACATACCTGCTTTTTTTAGGCGGTGTAAAGAGGGGTCTTGCGGATAGGAGTTGCGAGGAGGGATGATACCGGAGCGCGTCGGTGAGCGGATCCTTTTCCACCGGTGATAATAAAGACTTAGAAATAAAGCCTTAGAAATAGTTGGGAGGAGGGAGGGACCGCTATTCCTGCTAGGGCAGGTTTACAACTGATGTCTTACACCCACTCCAGGAAACAAACCTGGGTAGGGACTGACGTGTTACGCCTCTTCTAATGACATTTTTTTCTTTCCACCTCCTTTTCTTTGCCGTGTAACACAGAGGAGAAGCCCCCTGAAACGCACGCCACCTATCTTCACGGGAGGGGATAATTGAGGAGAGCCAAACGTGAGCATCTTCTGGGTTGAAGTTTTTTTTTTCTCTCCCTCCCTCTCCCTTCTGCTTTCTCTCCCCCCTTCCCTTCCTCCCCTTTTCTTTCCCTCACTCTCCTCTCCCTTTCGCCATCTCTTCTCTTTTTGAGTGAAACCAACTATGTCGGGCTTCAACGCGGAGCAAAGAACAGGCGACAGTGTCTCTGTGCTTTTAATCTTGTTTTTTTTTTTTTTTTTTTTAATTTCCTAGTCTTTCTCCCGTGAATGCGCGTAAACTGGAGGGAGAAACTTCACCAACGCCGGCCGCAATCATGTAAGGATTATTTTCATGTTTATGTCTATTTCCACTGCGTTTAATTTGCGGAAAAAGGCAGGGATGCGGGGAGTTGGGGCGGGGAGGCTTTTCTACATATTCTTCATTATTGTAATTGGCCGCGACTGCAAAAGGTTTGGGGATGTTCGGCTTGTATCTACGCTGCAAAAAGTGTCCGTGTGGGCATATACATTTCGCGAAGAACACTGCTTTCTGCTTTAAAAAGATTAGCCAAGTACGGAGCCAAGGGGGGGGTAAAAAAAAACAAACACAAAGTATCAATGGAGTATCAATAAATTCACCTCAAGGGAATTCTTTGCTTCATCATGCTTTCAGATCATTTAGGAATAAATCTGTTAAGGTTTTGGAAAAACTTCCCAAGCGCCCTTGGTAAAACATTTGACCCCAAATTTGGGTGGAAATCAGATTTTGAAGGTTGAAATGAAAAAGAATCGCGATTGCTGTTTTATCACCTGTGATGGACTTGAGCGGCATCAGCGCGCGGCGTGCACGTAAACTCCATGTACGGTCACATTCTGCAGGGAGGGAGGGAGGGGGTATTGGTGGCAAAGACCCTTGCGTGTTTTGCTTTTTCTTATTTGCACTCTGCTGTCGGACCCCGTTAAAAAAGAAAAAAACGGCACCAAAGTGAATACATTTGCGGCGTTACGCAGGTGCGAGCGCGCAAACAGTCAGCCTGCGGTGATTTGTCCTGACGACACTGAAGAAGTAAAAAAATATTAAAAATACAATCAAGTCAAAATGAAGTGACTGTGGCCGAGCCGCGGCTCCCTACAGGGACGTTACAGGAAGGTTCCCGGATTGTTAAGATGGTTTTTTTTTTAGTTTTTTTTTTTTATTGATTTTCGTTCTTGGCTAAAATGAACAGGATGAAACGCGCATTTATTTAGAGAAATCAACCATCTCAGCCATGTCTGACTTAAAACACACACTCCTGCACACACACACACACACCCACACAAGCAGAGGGAGCGAGGAAGCTCCACCTTTGCAGCGCCGTGATTGGTTATGTAAATAAAGTGTTATTTTGTGTCCTGTCTCCTCGCAGTTCGCCGCTGTATGGCTAATTAAATCATCAATCAAGAGGCTGAACTGGCTGATAACCCCCACCAACACCACCCCCATCACACAGAAAAGCCAATCAGATACAGCAACAAGAAATGACACAAGTGACAGACTTTTAATTTCTGGTTGCAATTTTGTCTATAAACTGTTCCCAACCAGTATCAGGCTGGCGTTATGACGTAAGCGTGCTCTTAAACTTTTGCTTCTCTCAATTGTATTATCTATCGTCTGAGAGAAGAACAGGAGGGAGTGGCTCCACTCAGAAGGGCGCCAAACTGCCTCAAAAGTATTTTGGTAAGCTGTCGGCTTTTGACATGTTTGAATAATTTCCGTCATGAAATGCTGTCATCTAACCTTCTTCTCGTCCACAAACAAAGAGGAGGAGGAGGTGGAGGAGGTGGAGGTGGAGGAGGAGGAGGAGGAGGGCAGAGGTGAGTAAAAGCGATGGGGCCGAAGCTGCTCTGCCTCCCGTTTTTTTTTTTTTTTTCCCTCGGCTGGAAAGTGGATCCAGTCCTGGGTGAATTATTGTCATGCGTAATTTACCACCACGATGCACGCATGTAAACGAAGCAGACCCCCCCCCCCCACACACACACACACACACACACACATACACACAAAAAAAAAACCCCTCTTCATCCACATGGAGCCTGGAGTGGCACCTCTCGCGCGCATGCAGGCGCTCCTCCGTGGGGCCGCACATTCACCGTGAAAACGGATTACAGTCGGTGTGTGACCTATAGGGGGACCTTGTGCTTAATGAATATATTGGTATAAATGAGGGGAGGGGATGTGTCGTTTTTTTTTTTTTCACTGGTTTTATTTTGTTCGTTGGCTTTGAAATTAAAAGCAAATTGTTGCCAAATCGGTTCAGTTACTCCGAAGAACCACCGACTGTTTAGAATGTTTTGATTTGGGGAAATTGTTATTTGTCAAATGTGTTTTTTTTTTTTTTCAAACTGTGTTGATGCGTCCTCTGTTTGTATTTTCCCTCTCAATAAATCTGCAGCACATTATCCACCTTGGCTTTTTTTTTTCTTTTTTCTTTTTTTACCCCCCTACCCCCAAGTTGAAATGTTGCTCCAGAAAAATCAATAAGTAGAAATTCACTTGGGTTTAATGGTTTTTAATGTCCAACACCCAAATTGGAGCTCTGCAGTTCTGCAGCTGTCTGCCTCGGGCATGACTGCTGATTACCAAGATTATAATCCTAATTTTCTCTCCTTCTTTTTCAGTGCGCGTGTGTGTGAGGGAGAGAGAGAGGGAAAAGAGGCCTACTTTTCTTTTCTCTTATTTCTTTTACATTCTTTTTTTTTTTTTGGCAGCGTAAAAGGCATAAAGGCAGTGCTTGCAGAAAGGCTCCGGGAATGTTTCACAGCATTTAGAGAATCTGTCAGTCGAATCGCTGCCTCTGTCTGTGTGTTCTGTCGAGTGGTCGGGTTACACTCTCTGCTTCACTGTATGTGCACCGTCATCTGCTGTGACGTGACCCAACGCCTCAGAGGCATTGCAAGCTTGTGCAAAAAAGAAAGGGAAAAAAAATCATTTATTAATTGCAAGATGCAAGGTTTCAAGGTTTAGATGATAAAAGCGTCCAAAAGTAAGGAGGTCGGAGGTCAGTGCAGGATGAGGATATTCTTCTGAAAAAAAAAAAATCTGCCGATCAGTTCGTGCAGTTTGATTATTTGCAGGTGCAATAATTGTACATCTCTTAAATCAGCTCGACCAGAACGTGGACTTTTCCGGCTCAAAACGTATCGGCGTCACTGACCATATATATCGACGGCAGCATCCTCCAACAGGCACGCTCATCCCGACTGAAAGAACACATGTCATTTCTGCTACAGTCTGTCTGTTTTTGCTGCCGTCACTGGCATGCAGCGAAACGCAGGGATGCCGTCGCAGAGCGCGCCTCGGGACTGAAACACAGTTGCATCTACATGTTGTGCATTCAGCAGCTCAGCCGCCAGGCGTCCCTGATTATTGGCCTAATTTAGATCTGTGAGAGTCACATGACACTGTGGTGCATCCAGGGATGAATTGACGCCCAGTCCTGCTCTCAGGAAAACGGCACAACAGCTGAACCAAACCTACTAGAATACGAGGAGAACGCGTTTCGGATCATTTGCTCTCAGTGGCTTCTTCTCAGCTACTCTGAAGAGCCCGAGAGGCTGTGGAGACGAGCAGTTTCTTTGAAGATGAATCGGAACAGAGTGACCTTTTTGACATTGTTTACCTAGGAATAAATTCCGGTTCTTAATTTTTCCACTGCAGCAGGTAAGAAAACATCAGCAAATGAAATAAAAATCATACAAAGAAGAACGCACATAATGAGGCAAGAATAGAGGAATACCAGAGGTTGAATAGTGAGGTAAAAAAATCGCAAAGATGCAATGCGGTTTGAGTTTTTTTTTTTTTTTTTCTTCACACATAACATCCAAGAGTAATAAAGAGATCATGAATAAAAGAGATAAAGTTGGCCTTAGGACAAATGTATCCTGCCTGTAGGTCAGATTTAAGCTGCTCAACATCACACATGAATAACAATGAGGAGGTCAAAGGAGCACGGAGCTGAACCGATGTGGCTACGAGTTGATACGAACACAATAATACTGACATCTCAGTGGCTCGAAGATGCCGAAAGCTGATATTTTGCTCCAACGGTTCATTCTTTTAATTGTTGGCACAAACAAACCGGACACGTTTCCAAGCAAAACAATCATTCAAATTCCTGACCACCCCCCAACTCCCCCCTCAAGTGTCTTATCAGAATAGAAAATAGCCTTAGACAGAATTTGATCCACCATGGGAAACCATAAACTCTCCAGAGGGAACAGGGGGGCCGATAAAATCGAGAGAAATTCCAGGTGCTTTAGCAGCTCTTTATACTGGGTTTAATTACAGATCCATTGAAACGCAAACATAGTTATCAGTAAAAGTGGAGCCTATTATTTCCCTGAGAGCTGATCTAAACATTACATTTATGCAATTATCGTTAAATCCTTTATTTTTATGAGAAAGTCTCTCTCTCGTGCAGAAAAAGTTTCAAGCAACGTTGGTCCCTGAAAAAATTAACCCTCTGGTTTGATTCTCGGCCTACATTTCACAAACTCTCTTTCAAGTCACACAAAGTCCTGTTGCAGTTCAGCAGCCACAGACAATAACACGGAGCAGCTCCACCCCGTGTGCTGGGTGGGGATGCTTTCCTAATGCGCGCATCGCGCACGCGTTCGGCACATGACGTCAGCCAGATGTTACACT
This sequence comes from Odontesthes bonariensis, assembly GCF_027942865.1. Classification (NCBI taxonomy): domain Eukaryota; kingdom Metazoa; phylum Chordata; class Actinopteri; order Atheriniformes; family Atherinopsidae; genus Odontesthes; species Odontesthes bonariensis. Next base: position 14,192,012 of record NC_134516.1, on the reverse strand, counting down.
GTAAAACTTTACACTTGTCAGCTTTGCCAACCAAAATATTTACATTTTTAGCTCTCGCTGTGGAAGAAGGCATTGCTGAAAAAAAAAAAAACATTTTTGGGAACCTACAGTATAAATGCAACACAATACGGGTGACAATTTTGTCTGTACATGCAATACATCTACAGTCTGGATCCTGCATTTAACAATTATTACCTTTGCCACAGAGGTATGCAACTACTATGGTTTATTTACAGGATCACTCAAATGGTTATGAGGGGAGTTGAATGAGATCGTACAAAAGCTACATTTTCCTTCCTCAGTCGCTCTACTGATGACGTTTCGACTCCTACTGCGATGTGACAACATTGTAACGTAATCCACTATTGACAAAAAAAAAAGAGGGTGAGGAGAGACTGGCGGGTGGTGCTCAGTCCATTCCCCTTCACGTGAGAGGCCAAATTCCGACCTGCACGATCTTCTCCACAGTCCTTTCGCTCTTTTCATCCCTGCCGTACTTCCACCATTACCCGCTTTTCTTCTTCGCCGCCCCCCCCCACCGGTGGTCATGGTTAGCAGTTAGAAGTACACAGTTTAGGGGTTGCAGTGAATGTCCATGTTTAGTTTGCTTCGTCCGCTGATCTGATCTGGACATTTTCTCAGGCTGATCAGTGGGAAAATGATTCCTGGAAACACATGATGCTGCAGCTGGAACAAAAGTGATTTGCACCTTAATTTGAAGAGTTACACTCCAGCATGTCGGATTAATAACAGCCAGGTAGCGGTGTGCAACACCCACAATGACTGTCACCGAGGCAGAGGGCTTCAAAGCTTTTGTTTGGCCAGTTAACATTTAAATGTTAGATCCAACTTTTCTGTCATCTTCCGAACCCTTCCAACTATTTTTTTTTTTTTCAAAAATGTTGTAGTAAATCCCTGTAAAAAATGGCTGCCTTCAATTACTGTCACATTTTCTCTCCTGGGATGCATGGCGTTCATAGTTTGCCCAAGTCTTTCGAACACACGCAAAAATGAATTTGCCTATATATTTACAGCATAACAGAGTAAAACCTTCGGTGGTCATCTTGATGATTGTGTGCTACTTTTGCCTTTTGTTGCTTAGAGCAGAGAATGTTGAGACGCGCAAAGTTAGAAGGAAAAAGTTTTAACAACATGTCATCGGTGGAAAGAGTCGGCGTAAATACAATTAGAATGACTTTATGTGATGTATAAAACCCGAACAAAGCGAGTCTAGAAAAATATAAAAAAGGGGGAGGGGATATCTTGAAAATGTACTTCTGCAATTCAAAGCAGCTGTTGAGCGGCTGCAGCTCAGCCTCTCGAGTGTTAAACCCTCAGCAAACGGTTTGTGTTTTAGCCCTGAAAGCGAGTTTTTTTTGCCCCTTTTTAATTAAAATAAATTGATGTTGGCGCTCAGAGGGTTTGAAAGCACGACAAAAGCATCCCAGATCACATCTCCTCTCTGCGCTTGTTTGTGACTCTTCCAGCTCTGCAACATCAAACTCAACATCTCTCGACGGGGCCTGGCTCTGTGATAGCCACCGCGAGAGCCTCGGCACCACAAGAGCTCCAGAGATTGACGGACAATTAAAGACCGAGAGGCGAAGGCTCGAGCGTGTGATCCACGAGAGCTCCTCAAACATGCAAAATGAATTTGGTTTACATTCGCCACAAGCAAGAGAGAGCGGGGAGGAAAAAAAAAAGGCTCTTCTCTGAGCATTTCTGATCTCTCTCAGTTGGACAAGAAAGCGTGCCGGGAGAACAAGATCTCTGCATCACAGATTGCTGCAGAAACAAATGCTTACTCCAAAAAAAAAACATATTGATTTTTTTTTTTTTTTTTTTAAGTTGCTCTTGTTAGCTGACAACTGAGCAGAAGCTTCATCAAATGGCCACTTATCTGACTGAGGCACACATATCATGCGCTTGGCAGCTTTGTTTTTTGTGGAAAGAGGTCAGACGTTCTGCGGCTTCTGAAAACGACCAGCTGGGAAAGACAACTGAACAAAAATTCAGAAACTTTTCTTCTTTTTTTTTTTATATCACCAAACACACACACACACACACCATACCTTTTCTTCTACTTAATACCAGATTTTTATCTTCTGCTCTTTTGATGTGTGCACTACAGTTTGCATGATGAGACGTTTCTATGAACGCTTGTTTACAATCGTCTCAATCCTTTAATTTGTCGGCGCTTCCTCATTATCAGCTGGTCCTGCAGCGTGATCGATAAATATTTCAAAATCTAGTGATGAAACTCCAGAGTTATTCATTCACTTTTATCAAACTCCCACTTCAAAGGTCAAGAAATAGCTTTTCGTGCTGAATTACTGCATTTCTTTTTTTTTTTTGCTATATCACTTGCTGTTGATACAGACTTGGCATGAAATATGCTGTATGTGTAAATGAGTGTGGGCACAGATGGAATTTGGCATGTGTAGTTGTCACTGAAATGGCTGAAAGTACAAAGATAAATAATGAGAGCAGGATTGGAGCGACAAAGGAAGGTTTTTCCGTCATATAACGGACATTCTGAAAAGGCCCGTTTCTGAGCAGGTTATGGTGCAATTGTCATCCTAAACCAATGGTATTTAGTGCAAAACATGATCTAAGTTGTTTAGGTACGTAAACCTAACTGGACAGCAAAACAGCTCATGACAGTCCTGGTTGTCAGACCACCATCATCCTCTTTAACCACTCAATGTGGACTTTTTTTGCCTTTTAAAGACAAAACAATCTTCAAATGCATAGAAAAAACCCTCCTGTTGTGCTACTTTTTTTCTTTTTTTTAAACGAATCTCAAAGTGCCTTCCACGACAAACTATTTACAACCCATCTTATTCAACCACTGCATCATGGCTACACTCAGTTACCAATAAACACATTGGTGAACTGTTTATTTTGCTCAATGAAACCTGTGTACAGGAGAAGTGAGGGATCTAACCACAGCAATCTGATTGGTGGACAACAGCTTTAAATAAACAGCAAGGCCTTCCCTGCTATATATTCCACCTGCATTAAGATCATAATGCTCAGTTCTTATAATAAAATTTATGATTTTATACATATATCTTTTACATTATATAATACTAACCAGTGTTTTTCCACAGCTGGGTATGAGACCTCTTCAGAGAGAGAAGAGTAGTATTTGATTGTTTAACAGAGTTAAAAATGAGTAATATAAACAGCCTTTGAAAGTGTCAATATGAACCCAACTGTGATTTTTTTTTCCCCCTAAGCCTACAACTACCTCGGTGAAAATCCAGCAAATGACTCGTGCCAGTTTACAGTTAGTGTATGAATTTGTAGACATGAACATGGTTAGAATCTTACTGTCATTTGGGCCAGCTGTAAAGAAGCTTCCCACACATGGGAATGAAAATCTATAGTTTCACATTTCAGTCCGATGGGCAATCATATCAGGTTCGCCAAGTACCAATGAACCTAACAGAAGAACAAGAAGAAGCACCAGGTGCTCCTCAAAGTCAGAAATGTTTTCTTGGTGGAATGGGTCTTTCCGAGTCGTGTTCTTCTTAAGCTAAGACAGACTCCTTCCTTGTATTCTGAAAACACACAATGGAATAGTCCTAACAAAATGGGCATGTTTATGTCATGGCAGTGCTCCCACCTTCAGTCCCACTCTAAATAGAGCAATTGAAAAACTGGTATGGCTATTAAATAGCTAGTGGCTGCTAGCTGGCAACCTAACAATCATTTATTTTGGCAATTTATACTTCGCATTCCTTTAATGGAACACATTTAAAAAAAACAAAACACGTCTATTTAAATGCATATAATGCCATTTTTCCACCCAAGTTTTATTGTGTGAGAGGGACAAGAATCCACGGAACTTTCACAGAGCAAACTATAGTATTTTTGAAGGATCCTTGACATAGAAACAGTCCTTTGGCGAGATTTGAAGATGAAAAACGCCCCCATTAGGGATTCTTCATTTACTTTGGGAAACACCTATTGTCAGGTTTTTGTGGCTTCTCTCATCTGTGCGCTCTTTTCGTGAGTTATTTCAGAGGTGTGGACAAATCTATGGAAAAAAAAAACAACACATGTATCTATGTTGTTCTCCTTCTTGTGGACCTTCTCTGTCAGATGTGTTTCTGGCACCACATTTTGAGTGTGTCATTGATCAAGAAGCATGAAGAGTCAGCTCTTTTTATTTTTTATTTTTTTTTTCGGGTTTCCCACCGACAGCTGTGGAGGGGTTCCGTGGACCCTCACGAACTGTTGCAAAATGATTAAACTGACGCCCACTGGAGTGGGGCACGGATGCGGGAACCACGATATGACCTTTTCACTACCACTATACCACGAATTTGACATTTTTGTGTGTTCATTTCTGTGTGTTTACTTTTAAGACGAAGGAGTCTACTTGCGCTGATATCAAATTGTACAACTTGGATTTCACTTTTGGTGATTTATTATCAGTAGAGCATTTCTACTGTTCTGCTGATAAGATTTTTCTCCTTTTTAAAGCTTTTTTTTTTTTTGGACACTAAGGCAATGAAAAGATTGCTGGGGGTCAAACACAACAAAAGCCAGAGACAAACATGGGATGAGGTGTTACATGGTGTACTTTTAAAAAGCGATAAACTACGTATGAAAACACTGAACTGATAAGATTCTGAATTGTCTCTTTATGCAGTGCTCAAATCAGTTTAAATGGTCAGTACTTTGACTAAACAAAAGAAGTGATGATCCCAGCATCTTGGAACCAGACACAAAGAGAAGCGGTGCACATAGAGAATATATAATGTGTACAGTCTGTCTGTCTGATCTAGTCACAGATTGGTGCCACCAAAACAAATCCTGCACATTTACAGTACTTCACAAATAAAGTGATTTTGATTGGGATGCTGATAGATCCCTTAAGAAAACTTTTAACTCCGAGATGAAAAAAAAGAAGAGACTTATCACTCACTGAAATGAATAATTGACAGCGTCTCCTATGAATAATTAATCAAACATTTGAATAATTGTTGTAGCTCTAATCTCGACAGACATTTGCATATCTGCATGCTTTTAATATCTGCCCCTGCATATGAGGTTACAGCCTCTCAGGACACAAACACGCACACACACACACACACACACACACACACACACACACACACACACACACACACACAGAGACAAACTAAAAAAAGAAAAAGAATTAAAAGATCTAACATACGTCCCACTCAGTCAGATATGTCTACATGAACCATGCATCAGCTGTGATGACGCACTGTTGAGAGAGGAAAATACTTTAACTTTCTGTGTATTAATAAGAAGGAAAAGCTAAACCTGCAGTTATTCTGCTACACGTATACACACTCCCACACACACAGAATTACATGACAAAATAGGAAGCAAGGTCTTCTCTTGAAAGTTCGAATGGCAGAAACATTTTCACCTGAACGCTTGTTGTTCACTGTTTACTAGTCCCCATTTGGGATTTCCAAATTAAATTTGGAAGACTTGTTAGTTGAAACTAAGTGCTTTCCTGTAAAAGAAATGATAAGGAGTGCTTTGACAAAGCGCTGTGGATGTAGGTCTTGCTAGACGAAACCAGGGGTGGAAGTTGCTCATTTAAACAACTTATCGGTAAAGAAATACTAAGCAAAGAAAACAGAGTGCAAATGCATATATCTTGAGTGTGCAGAAAGCGATTAACCAAGACACACGTCAAGCCCTCTAAATGCCTGACATGTTTCAGATTCACAATAAAGGCTGTACAATCTCGGTGTGCATTTTCGAATGGGTGGATAATCTCTTCAGCAGGCAGATAAAGGCACAAAAAGTCCACATCTGGATGTGGAAGGGTGAGGTGGTGACGAGACGTGGCAAGATTCACCAAGGAGACTGGAGTTCACCCCCACCGCACTGAACTCTTCAGTCAGATCTTCCACTTGCTTTGAAACAGCCAAAATCCCAAAGTTCAAAGCTTCCAAATGTGAGTCCACCAATCAGACCTGTTCTATAAACTCTATGGAGGAATATCTGTGATGGAACAGCAATAAAAAGTTGCTGCAGCCCAATTGTGTTGAGTCATACCTGTGGAAAAAGGGCATTAGAGAGCTCCATTTTCAATCTTTCAATGCAGGCAGAGCAAGCCTGTGACGATGACACAAGAGAGCTCTGTGACCTCTGTCCCATCATTTGTCAGGGCAAGACAGAACACTTTGTTAACTTCAGTGAAAGACTGTAGTTTTGGTAAAATATTGAAGAAGTCAAGGCATTGTGTCAGAATGGACTTCTTTAATATTTAACTATAACTACAATTGATCCTTATACTTAACCAAGAGGTCTAAGTTGCCTTAGAAAACACATAAAATAATCATGTTTTCTTTTTGCCAGGGGCAGATATGTTAGAATTAGTGTTAATATTGAGCAGATAAAAAAGGAGCAGTTCGTTATAAATGTGCTGTTTGATAAAGTGTAATGGGATGAGGGATTGTAGAAGACAAAAGAGCAAAAATCAGGAGACATGGCTGCTGAAAGTGAATCTTATGCACTATGTAACAGTCCTTAATCATGCCATGCACATTTTGATAATCTAAAATAAGCATATCATGCCATACAAATATACATCATATGGCGTAGTAGTCAACCAAACTTCAAGATTTTCAGGACAAACTTACCATCACTCAGCGTACTCCAAGCATGACTTAAACAAGTGTGAGTGTGTCGGCCCAGAAGATCACAAACTATAAACGAGACAGCTACAAATTGTTCTTTTCACCAACTGTGTCGGAACTTTGCAGAGAAGTTGCAGCTTTGAACCCTGGGCCTCTTGGATAGCACTCCAGAGTTTGCAGTTTGCTCGTTTGTGGCTCCGAATGTTTGCATTATTTTTCAGCGCCGCCACAGACAAACACATCCGTTTCATCCTCGGCTGAAGTTTACGGCCCAGTAGGACTTGCAGAAAGTCAGTTCACGGTCTGCTGGATGCACTGTACAATAAACCTCCAATGCTCATCTCAGACATTCTTGCCGGCATTGTCATCAATACTGTTTATTATCTTGACGCTCAAAGGATTGTTGGGGAACGCCGACATGAACTGGTGCAGGAAGCAAATTGTGTTCACAACGTCCTGCCATCCTCACCATCCTTACCGAGCACAGCTATCACTCTCACCTCTTGCTTCGGGGCTTTTTTTTCTTTGTAGCTGCTTAAAACACAGATAAAAACCATGTGTGTGTGTGTTGGCGTATGCGCTGGGAGGCGAGTCAATGATTTGTCTTTTGATCCTTGCGTGCTTGTTGTCAAAAGCTGCCTGGATTGAAGAGACTGTTGGCCACAATTGACTGTGACAATTAGGGCACGATCACAGTCTCCGAGTGGAGCACTTAAAGGCTAATTTACATGTCACTTTGCTGAATTAAAAAAAAAAAAAAAGAGAGAAAAAAATTGTGGGAGAAAAGATATTTCGCTTTCCTCACCCTCCCTCCCACCTTCTCTTTCTTCTATCTATGTACTCTTTTTTTTTTTTTTTTATTCCTCCATGCCTTGTAAACTGTAATTTGTACACTGCTTAAGGGAACTGGCAGAAGAGAGGCAACCGGAATTTCCATTTGAAAAGAGGCAATCACCAGGCCACTGCTGAGCCTTTTGTCCGGCGGTGGTAGTGGGGGGTGGTGGCAATTTACAGGCAGTGAAGTTAACCTTCTGGTGAGGTACATTACACGCCGGGTTTAAGCCGGCATGTATGCAGATCATCTTGTGTTTGCTGATATACTGGACTGATATTGTTCTTATATCAAAACCTGTGTATCTCTTAGTCAGAATGGGCATGGCTGCTGCTTAGCTTTGTTGCTCCTCCCTCTGTGACAAGGTGCCTTGTCAGGTACCCTGACAACAAAGAATTTTTTTGCCTGTAAATTTGCCTGTAAATTTAGCCCACGTCTGCAGTTCTTTGGTCCACATTCAACGGTGAGTGATGGCGTTGACTCAGAGCCAGTGGAGCTGCCTAAACCCAGCCACATATCCACCAGACATGGCCCAAATGTCTGGTGGATTTGGGCCTTTGGGCCACCCCTGGCCCTCACAACATTTGTTGTAACTCACATCAAAGCAGGCTTATGACATTTGGGCCACATCTGGCCAATACAACATACGCCACAACCCATGTTAGGCCCAGCTCATGACCTTTGGGCTTTGTCTGGCCCACATAACACTTGTCAGTGTCACAACTGTGCCACAAGTTCCAAAAGTGTCCCAGAATAGGCCAAAATGCTTCTGCTCTCTGGCAACTATGCTCATGTGGTCTGAATCCTTAATGGAGCATCCCAATTTCTTGTTGCCCATATTTTGGATTTTCTTCTTGAGGCCCAAATGTTGGTCCAAGTTTTGTGGATACTGACGGCTCGTTAAATAGACTTTAAGATTAGTTTATTAGGACGGCAATATTCCTTTGTGAAGCACACGCTTAAATTAATGTTGCTGATCACTGTACCTCCAACATTCTTTGGAACATGGCTCCAACTGCAGATTTGGCCCATTTACAAATTTAAAGCAACAGACATCCCTACAAACCCTTCCGCAAAGGAGCACAGGGATTCCAAGACAAGAGTCATGAATGAGAATTGATGGTTCGGTTGGAAAAGACCAAATATTTTGAAGAAAGCTCCAGAAAAATCACCACTCCGTTTGAATGATGCTCTTCCTGCAAATCATTCTCCCTATTGCTGTTTCAGTGTTTTTTTTTCTTGCCAATGACTGAAGCTTTTCAAGCCAACATGTTCCCATTCTGAATGCACCAAACACGGAAGTCTTGTGAAAGCCCCTGGTGTCTTTGGCATTTGTGAAGGGTGTTCTTTGGTGTAGATGCTCTGACCGTACTAGCAATTGACAGAAAACACAGCAAGTGTCATTCTGTCGGGTTTTGGTTCGAAAGAAACAACTACATCTAAAGTTCATGGGAGGGAAAACTTTTGGGTCACACAACAACAAAGCTGAAAACAGAAACACTTCCAAAAACAACTTCTGTTAAGATCTGCTTTTCCCACGATTTGGGAATTTCAAGAAGCAGCAAGTCAGAAGTCCAGCAATTTAGGTTAAAACGTCACATCTCACGGAATTCTAGGGCAAATGCAGTCTATTGCTGGCTGGCACAGCCTTCGTGAAACAACACGTTTTAATTACAAAATAATAACTTTAATCGTTAATCGTTATAATCAGTTATGGCTCTTAAATCCAGTATCTGCTCAAACAAACATCCCTCCCCTCAGTTCTTCCTCATGGCTGAACTTTCTTTTCTTCTGCTCTGACAGGCTGTTTGTGACAGGTGCAGAGTGTGTGTGTGCATGAAAGAGTGTGTGTGTGTGTGTGTGAAAGGACTCCCTCCCTTCATCCATCTCTCTCATGCGCACACAGACACACACACTCCTGCTGTCCTTTCAAAGAGAACACAGAGGGGACAGAGTGAGTACAGGAACAGCAGGTTGATGGGATAATGCCCATCATCTGTTGCACCGTGTCATTTCTGTGCTGCCATAACCTGCTTTTGTAACGGCCCTGTGCACACAGATGCCCAAAACGGACACATGTACACCTTTTGATACTGTTCCTGGTCACTGTGTGTGTGAGAGTTTCTACATTTGAATGGGCACATAATGGTTTATCGCTCCAGTGAATAAAAAAAACTGTTTAAATGGGAGGTGGGCGGGTGGGGGGGCTTCAGTGGAAATATTCCATAAAAATCTTAAGGTATACATGCACAAACGTGGGTGTGGAAAGGTATGTGTCTGTGCGTGTGAGGTGTTGAGGCATACGTCAGACCACACAGGGATTGTCATGCAGCCCAGCCTGCTCACAATAATCACTGGAATACATTCCCTCCACTGCTGTGAATGATCTAATCCAGATTTGATGGTCATTATATCAGGCCTGTTTCATTATGCTGTAAACATACAGCACAGATAATCTTAATCTCTGTAATGCCAGTGTAAATGAGACGAGCACTGCTGCTGCCCTAAACCCCTGTTTTGTTTTTTGTTTTTATAGCTACCCATAACTCAAAGTCAATGCATGTTTGGTGTGTTTTACAATGTTTCTTTCCCCTTAAATCCCTAAAAATGTCATTTTTGTGGTTAATCAAGTTACTGATATGAGTATCAGGTTGAATGTAGGTTACTAATCCCGGCGATTGAGCCTTTAATTAATTGCACAGTTTTGTAATAAGGCTGGGAGGATTAGCATGTGGACAGGTGGGCAGATTTAAACCTCAATGGACCCGACACATGTTGAGACTAAGGGGAAGCCATCATCCCGAACAAAGAGGGATTTTTATTTTTTTTTTATTCCACGGATAAACTCCAAATGTCTGCATGCAAGCAACAAAAACAGCTCAAAACAGAGAATGCATGCTCAAATGCTTGCTTCAACGATCCACCCACTGCTAAGTAACACTGATGAGATTCTGCACAGGAAGTTGGTGGTATTAGACAAATGAAAGCAAATTAAACAAATGAAAAAGCACTGGTTGTTCTCCTCTTGGTATTCACTAAGTTTTTACAACGCAAAGCCTTCCCGACGGCAGAGCAATCACATATTTTCACATTGGGCTTTCATGGAGCTCTAATGGTCTGTGTCATACTAAATTATTTGGAAAAGCAAAAAAAAAAAACAGAGTTTGAGTATCTAAATTTAAAAATGATTACGCAACAGCCCATTTTTATACAAATGATCAGCAACTGGGACAAAAAAAACCCCACAAAACACAAGCGAACAGAAAATTACATCTGGACTTACAGTTGGGATATCTTTTCCACAGTTGCCCAGATGGCAAAAAGGTGATGCTGAATTTGAGGGTCTACAAGTTTAACATAGGGTAAAATTAGTTTATCTGGCTAAAATAAACCCAAACAATGCATATCTAACAAAGCCTGAAAATGAAAGTTGCTGTTTTACCTCGTGTTCATGTTCCCAGTGTAACTGCTCACATATTGCCAGAGGATCCCATAAGAGGGGCACACCTGATCAGCCAGACCAAAAGCTGCTGCCGAATTTACAGGATGTAAGCTGAAGCACTCTAATAAACAGTAAATATGGGGTGAATTGAAGAGGTCAGCATTTCGTTGATTTAAAGATCATGACAGAAAAAGCGACAGCTCCTAGATGATATGCGAGGCCCCAAAACCAAGCAAAGTGCGAGAAATTGACGATGCAAAATGTTTAAACATCAAAAGTAAGCTTACACACCCCCGGCTGGTCACCTATATATTGCAACTTGTGTTCGCTTCACGCTACCTTTAGCTCAAGTGGTACTCCAACACTGGTTCGCGACTCGGTAAGTCAACCAGTGTCTTCCGACTCTATCATACGTTTGCATTTTGTAAAACAGGTGGCAAACTGGCCAAATGAAAAGCAACACAGCTGCTGCCGTCAAAGCATGAAGTAAAACTGACAAAAAAAAGAGTGATGACCGTGTGAATGTATAAATTAATGAGCTGATAAATATCGCTGCCACATCAATAAAGCCCAAGTTCTTTCATCATTTACGACTAGAGTATTTAATAAAATGTATGTGCTGCGAGTGTATTATTGAGGCATGTGAGAAAGTCTTATTCTGTCAGATGTAACCCCGAGCCGTTTTAAATGCTCTTTGTATCAAGTAAAGAGCAAAACAAAACAAAATATTCAAGCCAGTCAAAGCTTATTGTAGCTGTCTGGGTAGAATTTTCTTTTATCCAGGATCTAAAATGCACAACTCAAAGAGTTTGAGTTTTCTTGTCATTTTCAGCGTTTGACACATTCATGACATGGTTGAGGCCACGGTAATGAATGAACAGACATCATTTGATGTCATCTGGTAAGTTTGATGCTCTGCACTGCATAGTAAAGCAGCGTAGTTGGTCTTACACTGAGGTTTAACACACACAATTTTTTTTTCTTCCATTGGTCCCAAAAAGACAAAAAAGAAAATCATATGAGTGAAGTACGCTTGCAAGTTTTTTTGACGAGACTGAGATGTAATCTCATCTGGCCTCCAACGTGCAAGTGAAAGTAGTTCAGTCAAATGCAACAATAATGTCCTGGACATGTGAAAATTCTCTCGCATTTATTCTGGGATGGACTGGCGAGCCATCCGAGGTGTAATGGCAGCTGGTTTAGACTCCATCCCCCCACTACCTGAATCCTGAATTGGATTAAACAGGTACAGAAAATGGACGGATTTCTTCTGTATTTCTCAAATTTGTCTGTTCAACTTCAGGTCCGAGCGTTCTGATCCAAAAATTACCAGCATTGGTGCTGGGTTGTGTGATGTTGGCGCGTTGCTTTATGCAGCGGTGTACTGTGTAACATGTTTTGACGTCTCCATTCCTCAGTAGAGTCAGAAAGCAACTGATCATTTATGTAGAAACATGTAAAAAAATCAAATTAAAAAAAGTCCAGCTCGCAAATCAGCCAAAGCCCTGGAAGCAAAGGGGAGATGGGTGCAAATTCTGATGTCAAACCAAGGAGACTGTGGCTCACAATGTGACCCAAAAGCGCTGGTTTTCCAAACTACAGATACATTTATACAGTCAGATTAAGTGAAAGTCTTCATTTTGAAAGGAATTTTCCAAAAAGTTTAGTTTCAGTCCCCAAAATTATATTTGCATGCGGTTGAGAGGCGCAAACAAATATCCGTGTGTTCCGGCTATTGTATTAAACAAAGCCTGAGAAAATCAGAGAGACTCTCACATTGTCCTCAAACTAATGTTTGCTCGTTCCACAGAACCTCTGCAAGATAAACAACAAAGAATACCAGGAGAAGATGGATCCAGAGACAAAACAATCATGAAATAGTTTGGAGAATCGTAGTGACAGGAGTTTCACCCTGCTGAATGTAGACTGATCTCGTGAAGTGGAACTCTGTGTACAAACTATAATGTTTAAACAAACAAACAAAACTAAAACATTTTACAGTTTCCTGCCTCCGTCAAAATCTGATTTACCTTAAATCAAGTTCTGAAATATAAATGGAAAAGTACAGACTTTCCTACATGTCGCAAGCTACTCACTTTTCTTGTCACGGACGTTAAATGTAAAATCTCGCTCTTGTCTATTCAGATATGTTACGTCTGTTGTGTGCTGATGGATATGTCGAAGAATGTGACGAACACATCCATGTAAAATGAAACGGATCTTCGTGTTGAAAGGTACACGATGATGCAAGATTTGGAAAAAACAGTAATTTCCACCAAATACTTCCAAATAAAAGAGACAACCTCCTCTGAATATGTTAGGAGTAAAAAAAAATCATAGATATTTTTGTTTAACTGTAGCCAATAAGAGTAAGAAAAGAATCAGGAAAATAAGTTCTCAAGTAAAGTTCACACACTTGAAAGAGCTACTTAAGTCCAGTTACAAAGCATCTGCACTTTACTCCTTCTGGATAACATTTAGGAACGTAACATTTGTGTATTTTTACATGTATTTTCATAGTCTATCATCTAAATCTCTATTTTCAATCAAAGTACTTATCATGAAATTAGCAGTAGGAATAGTATTCAAACCTAAAGTCTCTCACATCGTGTAGATGGAGAGAAATGCTTTCTCCATCACACCACACACACTTGCTTCCTGAACCCACACAGAGAAACAGACTGGGTAACATACTGAACACATCCCAGCACATTTACCTGCGTAAGATCTCTCCTCCATCCAGAGTTGTGGAGATGTAAAGTGACCTGCTGTGCTCCTTCACAGAAGGAGAGGAAGCAGATACTCTGAGACGGGGAGAGACATGACTGATGTATCTCTGATCACACACACACACACACACACACACACAGAAGTAACATGAAATTTAGAAAGAGGAAGACAAACAAATGAAAACAGCAGTTGTATTGACTTTTGCCGTGTTCCCATCATTTACTGTTTTAAATTCATATCACACTGGAGTTTGAGAAGCTGGACAACAAATCAATGAAGAAAGGTTTGTTAAATATCTCCTGCGACGTTTCAAAACCCATCCGAAATTTAGCTCAGAAAAGAGTGAACCAACTGCCAAAATAAATCTGGGAGAATTCTTCTGATGACTGGTGCAGAACAACTTCCTACTTGCTCAAAGGTGGCTCCAGATGTGCTGTAATTTTGACAATATGTTTTCAATTAAACATTAACCCTAAACCTAACTCCATATCGTACTGGACTGTACTGGAAAAGTGATATAAAGGTGTAAAACAGAAGTTCTCTTATAGTCTTTTATCCTTTTCTTATCCGATCATGAATGTTGTAACAAACGAATACATGGAGTCAGATTCAAAGGTTAAATCCCACACGATAAACTACAATGACTGCAAAAGCAAATCCAGAATAACTACTGAAGCGAGCCCTCATCTTACGACAGAAGATGAAATGGAGACATTGCTCTACAGTGCACTTGCTTTAGTTACATAATGTGAGGTCAAAATGTTAGAACATCAACTTTGCATATTTCCATATGAATTTCTATGTGATTGTGTCCATGCTTCATGGTGAAAGGCCTTAATTCATGGACTTTTGTGCGACTTTTCTACAGCATTCTCACCCACGAATGTTTCGGGTTAGGTGTTAAATGTACATGGCTGGGATTAGAAATAATGCACATGGTTAAGTCCATATGTTACAAAATATTTGGTCAGAGAATGACAAAAGTCCACATGGTTACAGCTTACAGATTTTATCATTTATTCATCGTGATTCATGCTATATCACACAAACATTACACAACAGAAAACAGCCCAGAGACATCTTCCCTTTTTACAATGTAGAACAATAAACTGTACATCTAAATATAGACAAACATAGAAATTACATCTTTCTTGATGCGAGTGAGCTGCTGAACAAATGACATCACTGAACTGAGTCAGTCAGACACTCTATGACAAGTACAATGATAAAAGAAGCCCTCAGATTGTTCACTCCACTAAATGTGAAAAGAGTGTAGTGTGGAAAATACTCTCTTACAAGTTAAAGTAGAAAAAGTATGAGTGTCCATTATGCAGAATTCAATCATTTGTTTCTCACCTTGGTGTTGCAGCCGGTTGGGGTGGAAGTCATTTTAACGCTTTGCTTTTGCTTGTTATGTCAGTAAAAATGATGCAGTATAAAAAAAAGACTGACAGATTCCAAACTATTTCTAAATCACGACTAGAACTTTATCCTTAAATTTTACTCATGCAATAAACACTATAAGTACATTAACGTGACTTTACTCCCATGTAAGTTCATGTCTAAGAAGTGTTAATTATGGTAAAGTAGCAGCTATCTCGTTTTTGGAATAAAACTCTTAACTCCAAATGTCAATTAGATTCAAATTTAATCAAATGTATTTCAATGAATAAAACACTGAGAGTAGCACCTTGGATGTGCTTTTACTGCTCAGTGTGTAGGTGTTCACCCTGGTTATAAGCAGCCTTAAGCGATACATCAACTTTTTCTCATTTGCAACACATTTCCACCAGGCCGTATCCTGGTTCTTAGAGCCCCTCAAACACTTTTGCAGTACACTGAGGGCCTGATCTTCTGCTACCGATACGATGGCGCAGCATGACTGAGCTGCCTGCTGCACACTGTAGGCTACTGGTAAACCGTAGAAACAGCTACGAGAGCGCTTAAATCTATCTCGAACGGCGCCACTGTTTCGGCTGTGGAGGATGATAAAAAGCAGCTGTTTTTTTGTTAGATTTACTGTGAAAGCTTTACTCCTTCCGAAGAAGAAACTCTTGTGAGAGTACCATCTGTGCTTTTACAGCCCTTTTGGATGTATTGTCAAGTTAAACAGCGCCAATTCGAAAATAGTTGAGACATTGAGTATTATGCCAATTAAAATCAAGACAAATACATCCTTTAAAGTCAGATAATGAAAAATATGAAAATATTATACTATCCAATATCAATTTCCAGCCTTGTCCCTAGCACGCAGATATATCTCCAGGTTCTCCGAATCTTTTGACAATATCACGAACTGTGGATGGAAGATTAAAAGTCTTCACAGTTTGACACTGAGGAACACTATCAGGTGCAGGAAAAGTACATCAAAACGCAGACGGAGACTGCATAACAATGAGAAGGAATCAAATTTTTTTTATACAAACAGATCCAAGCACATGACCTCCTTGGTAGGGGTAATATGTGGAATCCAAAAAAAAAAAAAAAAATCAGAAATGGGGCACATTTCTTCGTTGGAAGAAAAACAGTGAATGTCTTGGCGGAAAAGGTGTTTTCCCTCTTCTCTCAACAGCAGGGGTTGAAAAGCTGGTTGCACCGTGTTGTTGTTTTGACCGGTTGAAGTTCACTTCTCATCACCGACAGATGGTTCATCCATTTGAAAAAAGTGTCTGCCCTTATCCAAACAATTTACAATCAGGACGATAGATAGTTCTGTATAATAAACCATTTTAATAAACCAGTCAGGTTTCCCCCTATATGCTGTTCCATAGATGTTTCTAAGGACAAATGACAAATAAAGCTGTTCAAACTAAAGGACTTGTTGAGTTTGTCCTCGCCATCAAAATATAAAAATCTGGATTTGAGTACATTTTGCCACTTAAACAATTTTGTATGCCAAATGAGTTTCTAAAGAATAGAAACCTGAAAATGGAAGCTGTATTTTAAAAAAAACAATCTAATGCAATGACGACCTTAAGCAACCATCAGCCTGAGGAAAACACACCCTTTGCACTTGAAATTTTGACAACTAGGCAGGTTAATTTGACAAATTCCCCAATTTATCTGTAAAAGTTCAAACGCTCGAATATTTGGTGGATAATTCTTTACCAGATTTGTTCATATAGATTTTTTTGCTCCAGTTCGGAACAAGATCAGAGTTAGCAAACAAGCTTTCATGCAAATGTAAAGATTTTACAAAACGTCGTCTGGATGTGTTTAATGTCTCAAATATATTTTCTTTGCCAATGTGTGTCGAAGGAGAGCCTCGTGAAAAAGTACACTCTTCGGCAAATATTGAGAGACAGCACCCCTAAAGCCCAAAACTAAACACAAAGCCTCCTGCAAACCGGACCGCAGGAGTTTTGATGCAGTCCTCCAATAAAATTTTGTTGTCTATTTTTGTCGACAAATGGAAAAGGGGCGCAGGAGGAGCGTCAGTGGGTTGGAAGGGTTGTTGGGGTCCGTCTTTACAGAATTGTCTATCAATAGGTGCAGCCAGTGTCAGTAGTCCTTCTCATCAAACCGGGGCCCTGACAAAGAGGCGGCGGCGCATGGGAAAGGGGCAGCAAGGTGAAACTAATGCCATGGATGTTTGATTCATCAGGGCCTCATTGTTGGCGGCCACGGCTGATTGTGAAGGTGCAGTCAAGCAAAAGGGGTGCGGAGTAATCAGTCGGATTTATGGTGCCGAGGGCCTCGGAGAGAGGCAAAAAAAAAAAAAAAAAAAAAGAAGGAGAAAAAAAAAGCCAGATAGAAGCTGTTTGCAGCGGAACAGGTCGGACACACACATAACTCATATATAGAGACTGAGACCATTCATGATCCCTGTTGCACAAAATCCTGGGATAAAAACGTAGAACAGACATATAATTCGAACCTTTTCAAACATCAGTCCCACCTGAGAATTTTTCCATGTATATTTCAGTGCAGAAGCTTACAGATTACAGACGGATTAAATTCGATGGTATAATCTTTATAATAATAGTAAAAGGCATTTAACGAGAGCACTCCTTGCGGTTTAGTGTGCTATTATTTCATGACTTCATATTGTGCACGAAGAGTGGCATGACCCCAAAGTGTTACTTTAACGGTGAGGTCATGCACCCATGTCCTGTTAGAATGGGGTGAATGTCCTTACTTCCTGTTTGCACACATATATTGTCCAAATAATTAACTTAAACAAGTAAAAGAATGTCTTTGCAATGCAACAGCATGTTGTTCCACCCTTTTCGACATCAACCGTGTGTAAAAAAAAAAGAAGCTCTTTTTAAACATCCACTTGGATATTTTTACTTTTTTTTTTACCTTAGATTGAAAATGCTGATGTATTTATGTACAACACAGACAACAAATTATATTGTCTTGAGTAGTTTCATTTACAACAAGGCACCTGGATTTGCTTTGCAACTTCAATCTGACTCACTAATTCCGAACCTTAAGTTGTTCGATAACTGTAAGATGAGTAAAACTAGAGACGTCTACTACTGAGATTTCACTACTGTCTTCCTATTTCTCTTTATTTACCACCCCATTTTCCTCCCCATCCTCCTTTCTTGATCCACCTTCCTCTTTTTTCCTGTCTCTCCTCCCTCCCTTCATCCCTCCATCCCGCTTTCTGATTGGTCGTGGTGGAGGGGAGACAGATGTAGGGCGAACAGCGACTAAGCTGTTGTACTCTTAAGCCTAATGTGGAAGTTTTATATGCAAAGAGGTGAAGCGGGGAGGAGGGGAGGGAGGAGGATGGAGTTTGAACTGATTAGGATTATTCCTGCTTTTAATACAGCTGTCCCTCCGGCTTAAGGTAAACCAAATGTTGCCATCGGAGATTAGTGTACCTTTGCCTGGTTATTAGCGAACCCCCCCTCCTTCCTCCTCACCCCCTCACACACATACACGTCAGAAACATCTCTAAAGCCGCTCTCACTGGCATTAATTTGAGAACGAGAGAGGCGGGAAGGACAAGAGGAGGCGGGAGGAAGAAAAGTGCTGAAACTTGATCTTCTTCTGCACCTGTTGGGAAATACTGTGTGTGTTGGGTGGAAGATTGTGTTCTTGGGTGCGTGCCCTCATAGAAATAAGTGGTAATATTCTGGTTCATTCCATCTCGAGTACACCACGTCAGGGCTGAGTTGCAGAACGAAGTTACAATCCTGATGTTTGAATTACTGTACTTTGGTTTTTTTTCACTGTTTTTGAAATAATATCCAAACACATTTTCATTTAATTTTTTGTGTTAGTAAAAAGTCAAAAGAGCATAAAGTAGTCAAACTTCCCATAGCCTGTCATTCAGACGGCACAGACTGAAAGAAAAAGGCACGGCAGCAGTTTAAATTTGATTAAAGAAATCAAACAAAAATTTCAGTCAAAGGCGAATCCAAAATGCTTTGAAATAAAAGAAGGCAGCAGAAGCAAAAGTAAACGAAATCCACATTACATAGATGGGAACACTCGTGTTGGTGTATGCTTGTGTGTGTCTACCTGTGCATCTGTTCTGGCCCATCCATCGACAGGCTCTCAAAAAATCTAGCCAGCTGGCGTAATACCTCCACATCCCGGGGAGAACAAAACACACACACACTGTCTCACACTTGGCATCTCATGTCAAATATTATGTCACCCACTGCGAGCCACAACCATTAACGCAAACATTAGTAAGTGAATACAGCAGACTTGGCTCAGGACTTTTATGCGGAATCCCTTTCAATTTTTAAGCTTCTCTACAGAGTTCAGCTGTAGAGAATTAAACCGTTTCTGTCCAGAACTACAGTCGAGCTGAAACTCATTGAACTTGGATGACACGGACGGTGGAGTTTCAAGGGAATATGTGAGCGTAAAAAGTCATAAATTGTGATAAAAAAATCAATGTGCCCAAAGCTGGAGTTCTAAATAACAATTAGAAACATTAACCAAACAAGTACAAACAATGAAAATAAATTATGACTTACAAGCCAGACTCCAGTAAAGAAACCCTACTATGGTTAGGAAACACAATTTCTGTGCATATTACAGTAATTAATGCCATCAGGTAACTAGAAGAGCAGCGCTCGTTTGCTGGAGGTTGATGTTTTGTTGATTTTCATCAAGGAATGACACTCATCGTCTGTCTCACATGACCAGGACTAACACTGTTGGTATTTGATGAGTGGCGCCTCATAGGTTCAGGAACCTCTGAAATTCCATTTGCAGATGACGCGGTTCGGTTTGCTTTCTCAGAACGTCACCACCAACATGCACCGGGTCGGTTTTCAGCCTAGTGTGAGGGAGCCGGAAAGAGAGTCTGCACCTCCTTGGGGGCATGTTTTTCTTTTCTTTTCTTTTTTCTTTGTCTGAAAATGGTCGATTGCACTCCACCAGCAACTCAGATTGGGCTTGCTGGCCCAAGCGAAGGAGAATGAGTAACTCAGGATCTTGTTCATGACCGAGTGGAAAACAAAGCTTCAGACAGACATTCGGGTCATCTGCACTACACTGTTCGACTGATGGATGGATGGATGGATGGATGGATGGATGGATGGATAGATGGATTTGTGGATGGAATGGTTTATGGATGATTAGAGTAAAATATTCTTGTTTCCATACCCTTTCATGTACCTGAACTTTTTCAATCAATCTTCACTCAAACACCTGTGTGCTTATAATTGCACGAGTTAATCGAAGCTCAACTAATGGGGGAAAAAATGCTCTTGATTGAATAATAAAAAAAAGCTCATAAAATGGATGTCTTTATACATTCAGAATGATAGTTTGGAAAGGCATTCATTAAAACACAAAAACTCTCTTCCTATTTACCATATGAATATGCCATCAATAGGACAAAGACACAGTGACTTCACCTCAAGGTCTGCAACTATACTATTTTTATATATTATCACTCTATGAAGTTCTTCCTAGACATTTCATGCAATAGTAATCTTTATAACACATTTATCTATAATTCAGAATGAAATATTTGATGAGATGTAATTTCTACATGTAACATCTGTGAAAACTGTTTATACAGTGTCAACAGCAGGTTTCACCGCGGCATACAAGACCTTTAACAGAAACCAAGGCAGAAGTTCACTTCAAGAGCTCATTTGTTATAAGCTTTTAATATACACCAGACGATGGAATAAGTCCCATGCTATTAAAACACTCTCCAAACATACTAGGTGGGCACAAGTAACCTCTTTAAGCACCGATACGTAAGTACTCTAAATACTGAGTGACCTAGTTCTCACACGTGTACTGTAGCTGTCACAGAGTCAACCCTAATTTCCAAAGCAAGCTACTTTTGATAAAAAGGGAGGAGAAATCCTTTGCCTGGAGCGTTTGAAGTGAACATGTGAAGATTTCCTCCCAAACGAGATATCCTCTGACAACTGAGCCGACATCAAAAAAGTGCTCATTTAAAACAAATGATGGCAATTTTCCACAGACAGTAGGTGTGCCTTAACTTGCTCGCTGACAAAATGCTTTACAGGCTCCGGGGGCTTTGGAGATATTACCTGGTATCCTTAACGCCTGCTTAAACTGATGCGGAGCAGGTTGATGTTAATTAACTCAAATTCTCAGTCAGTTCCTGGGAACTTCAGTATATACACAAACTTTGATTCAAATGATAACAGGCCTATTATAGTAGTTATATGCTCTGGTGCATTAGATGGTAAATGGACTGTGCTTACATAGCAGTTATCTAGTCTAGTTCCCACTGTGGACATTTAAGGCTGCAGTCTTGGGAGGCCAGGAATCGAACTTACGACCAAACGACTGGCTACAATAACTACAATAATAAATATGTGTATTTTATAGTAATTACACTTTTATACAACTTTTTTTTTCCTACTTACACAAACTGGATGCTTGTATGAGACATTTTGAAAACTCGCGCCGTCTGTACGTGAGTTCGGCTCTTTAAGACGGACATTTTTCTCCTCCACAGTTCATAGTGGTCAAAATCAAAAGTGGTGAAATCAGTTTCCCACCTTAATAAATGCGATCGCAGACGTAGCCACATTTAAAAATGCCAACCTCTGCTCATCGAGGGATTGATAAATGCTAACAGGCGATGAAAATATTGTATGAGGAAAATAATGATCATTATAATCACGTTCTACCACTTTGATTCCACTCATCGCGAGGCTTTAATGAGTGGGGGTGAAGCTGGTTAACGGCCAAGTGGCAAAATCAAACTTCGGAGCAAACGTTGCTCTCAGACTAAAGTTTGATTTCTGCTGATGTCTGACCTGCAGAACTGAGTGCAGCAGACAAGTTGAAAAATTGAGTCATTATCAACTCAGATGGCATCATGGCACCATTTACTTTGATGAGAGGTCTCGCTGTCCTTTTCGGCTTTGCTTGGCAGCTTTAAGTTAAGTTTTGGTTTTAAATGAGGCAGTTTTGAGCTTAGGTGGATCAGGTCCGTAAAGATATGGGCCAGCCAACCTCTAATCTTCCATCCAAAGGCAAGGTAACTATGTCTGCGAGGGGACTAGGACACTGCGGACGCAAACAAAGGTCTACTCATACTGAAATTTGTGTCATCTGCATTAAAGCTTTCCATACAGGTGCCTTTAATCTGTCTAAAGCCGCTACTCTTTGAACGAAGTAGAGGTGTGTAGAGGCGTGGATAACGACAGTATTCCAGAGTCTCTCCTCAAAACAACTGCCCGCGCTGTTCTTTTTCTGATCCCTCTGTTATGCCTTGAATGTTTTTTCCCCCCTTTAATTGGTAAATGATCTGTGGTTGGCGCACAGATCTTTTTGGAATGCAAGAGGATGCCGTGGACGCTTGCAGCCTCGTGCAAATGACAAAATGAATGTCACAAAGACTCTGCTCATGAGCGAATGCAGCAACCATGAATCCATCTTAAGATGGCCAAAAACAACTCATGCTCGGTCGATGCAACAACACAGTTCAACCATACTGGAGAAAAAATATCAAGATTACGTTTCTGCGAAGGACTGTGGCAGAAATGAAAAAAATCACTTTAAAAAAATTCATTTTTCATTAGATACATATGAAATATCAATCAAAGCACTGAAATTTAAGTCTCTGAGCAGCTATCGAGAAGAACACTGAGATAAGATGGGGGGGGGGGAAAAGAGCCACTGAATATTATGCAATTATTTTGCATGGACCAAACAAAGATACTAAATGGCACAGGTAATGCTCAAATGTCAAATACATTTGTCAAGCTTGTCAGACGACTGATACTGGAGGCTTCTCTTGGCAGCCAACTGAAAAGCAACAGTCTCGCAGTAAGTGAGTCATAACTAGATAAATCAAGGTAAAACAACGTGCGCTCACACAAGAGCAGAAGCAGCAACGCTTCACTGACAGACTAAATCAAAAAAAAGTGAGCACTCGTTCAGAGGGAGCCGTCAGAGGTGATAACACCGTTTATTTCTGCCCCCCTGACATGTGAAAAGACGGTTCATTGGCTAATGCTCGGCGATAAAATACTGCACACGCTCACACACACACACACACACACACACACACACACACACACACACACACACACACACACACAGATTTATGTACTACATGAAGGTCAGAGGGCAGAAGAGGAGAGAAATCATTACAGACACTGACCCAGACAAACGGATGATTACCACCAAGACGGCGCTGCGTGGATCGATGCGGAACAATCTGCTCCATTATCAGGGTTGGGTAGTTAAGTAGCAGGATTGTTGTCAGTATCATAGCTTTTATGTTGGAAAAAAAATCACTGAGAACCATAAACAGTCATATTAATACCCAGAAAACAATGTCAATGGCGCTAACTTCAGTTCATTATCAGTAGGATATCATGCTTTATTCCCTCTTGCTTGTTTTTGCAATGCTGCCTTTTTCTCAAAACTCATCAATTTACTCAGGGAGCAGAATGCTGATGTTAATGATAAAAACATTGGTTTCAATCCAGAGGGTTTGAGAAATGACTGAAGTTGCACAAGCAAGTTCAGCGTTTGAATGCGTGATCTGACAGTGAAGATATTCAGCTATTTACACTCAGCTATGCATATAAGCTGTGGCCCTGCTACCTGAAATCAGACAATTTTTTTTCTCATCCGTTGTTCTCATTACTCTTTGTTTCAAAGCTTCCTTGTTTACATCTTAATAAGTAAATCTGACTTGACTTAAACTGGGTTCCAGTTGAGCTGAGAGGGAGCAGAGGCGCGATGGCTACAGGCGGGTCAGCGGGTTAATCACACTTGACTCAGAGCTCATTGCGATTGTCTGGACCACTTTAGACGTCGAGCGTGGACCTTTCAGCGGAAATCCCATTAACCTGGCAAAAAGACCATTTAAACACAGTGACTGGAGAACTGATTAGGTTCAATTTGAGCAGAGTGGCGAGGAGCATGTGCGTGTGTGATCCTCACCAATGCCTGTGAGGTAACTATTAAGGGAGCCCGCGATACAATGATTTTTTTCAGTGTTCTATGCAGTTTTCAGCAATGTGCTATGATCTAATGTCCCTTAAAAGCAGCATTTCTCCCAAAATTCATGCTTTTTCATACCAATTTAATGCATTTTTTTTTTGTTTGGAATCCAACTTTGTGGCACAAGAATGTAGTTTAGCATGAGCAGAATCATATATCAGTAGACTGAAAAACCCCTTGTGCAGGACCTGCTTTCGTAGATAAATAAGGGCTTCTTTGATTTTCTACATACCTCAGACACAATACCATGTTTTAGGCTGAAACTAAATGTCGAGAAGAAGAGGAAGACAATGAGGAAGAAAAAAAAATAGTTGGGAGAAAGAGAAAGAAAAAGAGTAACACATGGCAGAGGAAGAAGTGGAAGAAGACAACATCTCCTGATGCCTAATAATTAATTGCTGAAGTAGCTGTGCCTGCCTACAAGTTCAAACATCATCTAAAGCTCAGAGTTTGCACCACTGCACTGCTGCTCATTGCATCAATGCTCCTGTGATGGAGGTAAGCAGGAGAAACCATGTGTTTTGTTCCACAGCATGGGTTTGATGGAAAAATGCAAGCACACAAACAAAGGTGGACTCATATACACAGAAACCCTTTCAAGTCTTTCTGTGCAAAACAAGCTGTGCTCTGACTAACCAGCTCAGCTGATGACACACAGTCCTGAGTCATTCACATAGCTGGAGGATGATGGTGAAGTTGGGAGATAATTGGGCTGAATGGGGCTTAAGGAAAGCAAATCTTTTTTCATAAGTGTAATTAATCTTTTCAGGTTATTGTAGGCCTATCATTGTGGAAATAGGGCAAACACACACGCAAATGAAAAAGAAAAAAAAAATGTAGCATCAAAAACTTAACAAAGGTTGCCGGAGTAATGTACAGTCCAATATTCAAAGAGTCCAAGCCAGAAGTGCAAGTGCACAAGTGCAGGCAAACGTCTTCACATCACATCTTCGCAGGTCAGGGGACACCTCAAATTCTGCAGGATCCTTCGTTCATTTTGCAATGACGTCTCATTTAGATTCTCACGTTGGCCTACTTCATCAAAATACTCCAGTGTTATGGAGGTCTTTGGGTTATAAAAGATGAAACGGTCAGATATAAACAGTGTGAAAAGAAGTGACATGGGTTGCTGTTTTAAAAGCATCAGTAATATAGAAGTTGTGTGTAAGACATGAGAATTCCTCAATTTTACATGCCGCTTTTCATTGGGGCATGGAAATACTTTCTAAAGCTTCAAGGGACTCAGAAATGTCAGGTCTTACAAAATGGATTTTATGTAACGGTTCTGAATTTTAACTTCTCCTCGGTGAGGGTGACAACTATCTGGTGGTGTCTTACTTGATATCTTCCACAGCAACAGCCAAGGAAACTACATTAAAGAGAACATATTACACATCTAGGGCTTTCTCCTTTCCTTTAATGATTTGTAGTTGTAAGTAAAACTGAAAAGTTACAAAGCCCAAAGCTAAAAGGAGTTATTTTCTTCCACAGAAGATGCACCTGAACTGTCTGAAGTACGTTGTTTAAACCTTTTAATCCCTCAGTTGTTCATGTCATACTCTTAGTGTCTAGTGTGGCTAGTTTGGCGCACTCAAACAGGCTATTTAGAAGGGATTGCTGTCACAAAAGACGCTATTTCCTCGCCATCTTTAAAACATTTCAGACCATGCCAGATGTCGTGAACTTGTTCCACTAGTCTTGATCAGCGTCTCTGCACATTCTCCAGAAAATCTGTCCATGTCTGAACACTTTGTAATTCAAATCAAGCCGCCATCCAGGCTCCACACAATAATAGTAAACTTCTTAATGTTAGCATGTTGTGCTGCTAATGTGGCTAACATTTTAAGGGACAAACAGATATTGTGGAAATGTAAATCAATTTGAAATAAGTAACAAGAATTTTAGTTTGATTTAATTTAATTTTAATTTAAACAAAAAATGTTTTTAACATTAATATGTTTTCATGTGCTACACTTCAACCTAAATTATGCTAGCTATTATTATCTGTTAGCATCTTAGCATCTCTTTCTTGTGATACTTGGTACAACTTGTTTGGCTGAATGACAGCATCAGTCTGTATAAAAAATACACTTGTAGTCATCTATACCTCATGTTTAGTATTGTGGCTGTCACTTAAGCGCTTTGTTGCTCTTTTGAAACAGGAAGTTGGGAATGAGTGACAGATCAGTCTGAGAATTGTGAAAACTATCCAGATAGATCATATGTTTAGTCCTAATATGGGCTACCTTTAGCAACAATGACTCAGTTATTGCACTGGTAAGAACTTGGGTTATAGTACTTAACTTAATGGACAAATTTGGTCTAAATTTCATGAGATGACTTTAATCTGAGTTATGACAAATATTGTGAGGGCTCGCAGTGGCCCAAAAAAGAATGCAGACTTGGCTTCATGTCTGGTGAATATGTGACTGAGTTTAGATAGCCCCATTCTTACTGAGTTAAGGCTATATTTTAAAGCCACATGTGAGTAAGAAAATAAAAAAAGACAGACAAACGTGAGCAACATTTCGGGCCAAATACTATTTTTTGCTATATGGGTATGTTTTTTTTCTGTCTTTTTTTACATGGGATAACAGCTTGTTAACCACACGATAATATTTAGAAAATGTTCACAGAGATCATAAATCAAGAGAGAAAAACAGAGAGTTTCAGACAAACAGTACGTGTTTAAGAAATATACAGGATAAAAAAAATGACCTGTTTCTGGAACATTAAAGTGATAATGTTTAACATTTAGAGGTATCGCATGGCAGTAATGCAGTGATATTCATATCTATGATTTCATTAGTGTAGAATCATATGAAACTACCAAACTTACATTTTTATTTCCTAAGGATCGTCAGCTATGTTGCACTGCTGGGTTTTACAGGCCAGAACAGACAAATCAAACACTGGCTTTCGGGAGGCCTTTTAGCAATTGTCACACCAATTTTCCCTTGTTTCTCCTACACACCAGGAAGATATGGGTGAGATCAAATGAGAATTGTGATCCAAGCTGCCAACTGGCACCCATATTAAGCAGGGTTAGTTGGAATTTCTTGACCTTTGAGCAGTTTATATAATGAATTGAGGCCATGGTTGGGGTCACTCTTTGTATTCCGAACCTGCTTTTGTGTTTGTGAAAAAATCTGAACCAATGAGCAAGAAGAGGCAGGTCAGAAGCATGGAGAATGTTTGAAGATTTTTCAAAGAAAACTCTTGATTCTGGAATGGGAATACTTGGTCAACACCTGCAAGTGAGACCAAGTGTATGCATGTGTGCATGAGAAAGAATTCTACACATCTATTTCTTGTGGTTCACTCCAATTTGCACACTGTACACAACTCCCTCTCTTCATAATCAAACCGAGGAGGGGGAGGAGGGAAGGTCGGTGAGCATGCAAGGCTCTGACAGCCTCGACAGTTGGGATGGGCGACTGCCAAGCTGCTGCTAAATATACACTAGGGTCAGACTCTGGCAGTTCCTCAGCTTTGTCAAAGCCGTGCCTCAGGTTTTCAGATAAAAGGGGTTTCTGCTTACTGAAGTCAAGTGACAGTTGTGACAGGGGAGAGGTCGCGGGATGGGGACCTCTGCATATGTGTGTGTGAAGACCTGACCTGTCGGAGGTTGATAGGCACTCGGCGATGGGGGGGGTGGGAGTTGTCACCGAGCCACCCAGACATCCAGCCAAAGGGACTGAGGATGTCCACTTCTTTCTTGCCTGGTATTTGTTGTTATTTTCTGCGTTCAGTACACTGTAAAAAATAGCAGCTTGAGTAAGTAATTTCACTCAATATTGAACTTTGAAAATGCATTTCATCGTAAAAAAAAAAAAAAAGAAGGTAAAAAGTAAACTGTGCCAATAACAGAGAGGCAGATTGACCAAAAATAGTCAGCCTCTGTTGACTGTTCCAAGTGAGCCATGGAAATAAAAAACAACAACAACAAAAAGACAGCAGTAAACAATCCAGTCCACTTTGTTTGACTGACTGGCAGTGCAGCAAGAGCCTCGCATTTTAGGGTCGACACTTTTTGCAGTGTGCATCCGTGCGTATGCACGTCCCTCTGTGTGAGTGTGTGCCCACGTGTGTGTCGGCGGAGCATTGATGAACTCAGCACAATGCTGAATGGGACTGTTTTGGCAGCTTAGACAGCGACGCCGAACCTGCGGGTCAGAGATAAATGCCCCTTGCTGCTCTGAGCCGACGAGAGGACGTCCCATCAGAGATGAAGAGAAAGCAGAAGAAGACTGCTCGCTGAGGGAGCAGCAGTGGACGCATGGGATTTCAAAATGGAGGGTTGCTAGTTGAAAACCAAAAGCTGAATGGCGCTGTCTTCCCTCCTTATTGAGAACCAGAGTGTTAGATATTTCTTAGGGAACTTGGCAGCTGGATGTGTTTATTCTGATACTAGTCTTCCCAAATTTCCCTCGAATTGATTTAAAACCAGCACAAAGAAGTTACATATCCCTTCTCAGGTATCGCAAAGTGGCTGCAGTGACACTAAATATCAGGTCCTAACATTCCTGAACATATCCCAAATCAGGTCATCATCGTGCATTTCTTTGCAACCTGGAAAGCTGAAATAGCAGACAAAACCAACACTTCTCTCAAGGCTAACTGGTTTCTGCAACAGTGCTTTCCTTCGCCGTGTGTGTCATCTTATCCTGGCTTCCTTTTCGATTCTCAAAACACAGCCTCGTGTTTTGTTGCAAGTGTGGCCAGTCGACAGCTTTGCACGTCTGCAGTGACTGCAGTATGGGGACCTGTTCACACTAGGTCCCCATACATCGGGCGTCCTCGGCAGAGTGACTGCGTACGTCAGAGCCATGACGAGAATCGGTGGCGAGACTATTGAAATCGTCCACAACAGGATAATTGTCGGCGTGTACTTTGCAGTGCGAGGTGAAACAGTTCAAACGACAGGTTCGCGTATTTATGTCTTTACAGACAGATGCAACAGATTACAATCTGTACAAGGAAGGGAGGCAATTAAAGTCCTGTTTACTTTTAAAAGTCATCGTTTTGATCTTTTTCTCCAAGTAGGACTCTCTTTATGACTCACCAAAAGGTTGCTGCCCAAGAGCGCAGCAAACATGAATGAACTTGAACCTGTGATGCAGTCACCAGGAAGCTGCCTAATCACCGTGAGGAAGCGATAAGGTTGCCGCTTGATGGTTGCAGCAGGAAACCGGGCGGAGGTGACCACTGCGTTTAAACACGCAAACCTGCCAAGATTTAATCTAGCCTTGTTTTGCCTTGCGAGTGGTCCTCTCAAGATCACAAAAAGGCCTTGGAGAATCACCGGCTAGGAGCACAGAGCTGCATTTAGGAAGGAAATGAGAGTATCATACGACCGGAAGACAAAGCTTATTACTTCAGTGTAAAACTGCAGGGTTCGTATGGCCGGGGAGGGCTTTGCTTTGAAAACGACTGAGCTCAGCAAACAGTCACTGGGTAAAACAGCAGGGACGTGTCTCCACAGCTCGAACTGTCACTTTTGAAATTTAAAAAAAAAACTATTTTTTGCTGATATGTCACTGACAAAAGCGCAAGGTTGCCCATCTACTGACGTGGATGACATCTTTTAAAGTGGGAGAAATGAGGGGAAATTTCTACACCGGTCAATTTTTGTCCTATAACTAACTGTTCTTTTTCAATCTGCTGATGATCATTTCAACTTTGGAGACAGAAATGAAGGGCTGAGAATAGTCCAAATCAGCCGCAGTTATTTGACGGACGGAGTTCCTGTTCACGAAACGAGGAGGCGCAGAGAAGTGGCGAAGGGGAAAAGTTCAAAACTGGCCCCACCAATGATTTTTCTTTCTTTCTTTTTCTTTTTTTCTTTTGTCATCCGCATGTTTCTCTGATTAGCAGCGAATGGTGGATGTTATTGCTCGGAGTGTGAACACAGACTGAGATACTGCAGTGCACCGTCTGACAGATCACTGATAGTAAATCTCCAAGTAAAAGCACTTTTGTCTAAACAATACAAAGAAGCACCAGTGTTCCATTCTGTAAAAGCCGAGGAACTCACTGAAAGAAATATCTCACCGAAAGTAAAATATAGAATAAAATGAAATATGTCTGAAGGTCTGTTTACTTTATTTCTACCTATCTCGATTACTAATAATCTAGAGGTCAAAATCAAAGAACTTGGATCGCACAGGACTTCTGGATTTAACATACTGGCAGTAAATGAGGTCAGTCTTTGATTCATGTTCAGATACAAAATAAATTGAAGAACGCACAGTATCGAGTAAGTAGTTGTTGTTATACCTGCAGCAGACCACAGTGACAGAGTGTCCAGTTTAGAGTATCAGGAAGGATTTTACATTACATGACACTCATTTCGAAGATGTGTTTATCCAAACCGAGTGAAGTGGGAATATATTGAGGTGCAATGTGGAATTTAGTATCTTGCCTAAAGAGAATTTAACACGAACCAGGAAAGTTAGAGATCGAACCAGCAGCCTTTGAGTTGCATAATGATCAGTCTAACTGCCCGAGTAACTCGAAAAAAAAGGAGGAAATGAACATCAACCCTTAAAAACAGAAGAGGGCCATGACAGGCAAACAAGGGCCACTACTTCGCCATCCCTCTCTCATCCCCCCTCACTGTTTAATCAAAAGCCACTTAAAGGACTCCTGGTGGTGACATGTAGGGAGAGGACGCACATGTGAAGGCTCCTGGTTAACCTTTCATTACCCACCCTTTTGAACGAACTATCTCCACGAATTTCGACACAATTTTTACTCGTTACGGTTAATTTAACTAATTGCTTAAAATGAGCACGTCTAAACACGGGAAATCGGCTAATCTTCAAACTCCGGCCACACGTGCAGCGGGTAAGCTAGCATCATTCGCAGCTAGCAATCCTCCGACATCAGCGGGAGCTCCTGATACACCCGAAAAACCTACAGCCGCGGTGGTGGCTATGGACCAATTGTCTGCTGAATTCGCTAAACAGAGAGCCTCTCTTAAGGAGGATGTTTCCACACTGATCCAGGACGCCATTAGGCCAATACAAGATTCACTGGATTCGTTGCAGACAACCATGACCTCATTCCAGAAGCGCCTCGTCGCCGTGGAGTCCGTGGCAGGTGACAACTTTGAACGGCTAACAGCGGCGGAGGCTACTATCAAGACCCTCCTGAGCCAGAACCAGACGCTGCTGGACCGGTGCGATGACCTCGAGAATCGCTCGCGGAGATCTAATCTCCGTATATTGAACATCCCCGAAGGCAGTGAAGATGGAAAGGACCACTTAAAATTTATGTCGGATGTTTTGATGGAAACGATGGGCCCCGATGTCTTTCCCACACCGCCTGAACTGGAGAGAGCGCACCGCACCCCGACCTCCCGAGTCGGCCAGAGATCATCCCCTCGCACGTTCCTGGTCTGCTTCTCCAGGTTTCAACAGAAAGAAGCTGCGCTGCGCTGGGCCAGGAACCACGAGCTCAAATACCAAGGTGCCACCATAAGGATCTATCAGGATGTCAGCGCAGCGCTCGCCAAAAAGAGAGCTGCGTTTAACGGCATCAAACAAGCCCTATATCAGAAGAATGTCAGATTCCGCATGCTCTACCCGGCTCGGCTACGAGTGATGTACGGGGACGACACGTTCACCTTCGACACGCCAGACGAAGCCCAGAAGTTTCTCAACCAGAGGCCCGACGAGGACTAGGACTACGTGCCGCGGTCATGGCTGCACAGCCTGGCGATGATTAATCACCTGAGCTTGACACCTCGTCGGCATAAGATTTTAGCCTGGTGGCCCGCAGGTCTGAGGTATGGACACCCAGTGATGTTATTACCGGACTTATCCACATTATGTTGTACTGTATCTTAAATTCCTCCTTTATTCAAACCATGTTTGTTGCCTTTAAATAGGGAGGTTTTATATATGTTCCCTTATATCTGTACGCCCGCATTAACAGGTATTACGCTGCTCAGCTGTTTTGTTTTTGTTTGTTTATTTTTTTTTTTTTTTCTCACCTTGCTGTTAAGAGGTTTTATTATGTTTTATCATAAGAACTGGGAGCCTCCATGTGTAGAAATGTTGAGAAAATGCTCTACCAGAAGTTTTTTGGAATAGTGTTTAGCCTGCAGCTTGCCTCAGAGAGAGTGACAGGTATAGGCTTAGTTTTAGTTCTTGATTTGTTTTTGTTCTTGGACAAGGTTAGGGGAAGGGACACCACCATATCTTTGCAATTTGTCTTTATTTACGTAAGAGGAGGATTGAACCAAATTGTGCACTCTAACATGATCACTGTTTTACTTTTTCATCTGTTGTTATTCAGTTCTCATTTCACTCTCTTTAGTTAATCATGGTGAATGGTACTGATTCAGGAATGGCTGCTATACGATTCATTAGTTGGAATGTGAAGGGGTTAAATGGACCTGTGAAAAGAGCCAGGATATTTAATCATCTAAAATACCTAAAATGTGATATCGCGTTTCTCCAGGAAACTCATCTGTTGGTTAAGGACCACGTCAGACTCAAAAAAGGATGGGTGGGGAATGTATTCCATTCCAACCTTAATTCAAAAACCTGCGGAACAGCCATATTGATGCATAAAAGAATCCAGTTCAATGCAACCACCATTATCTCGGATCCACAAGGAAGATTTGTGATGGTTTCAGGGCTACTCTACCACAAGCCCGTGGTTCTGGTTAATATCTATGCCCCAAATTGGGATGATGATAAGTTTATTGGCAAAATTATGTCACTAATCCCTGATCTGAATTCACAACAATTGATTTTCGGTGGAGACTTGAACTGCGTGATGAACCCAGCGCTTGATCGCTCCAATCCCAAGCATACAAATCTTTCGAAAAAAGCTAAATTATTATCGGTTCTTATGAACCAGATAGGAAGTATTGACCCTTGGCGTTTTTTGTTTCCGCATAGTAAATCCTTCTCT
Organism: Odontesthes bonariensis; assembly: GCF_027942865.1. NCBI lineage: Eukaryota > Metazoa > Chordata > Actinopteri > Atheriniformes > Atherinopsidae > Odontesthes > Odontesthes bonariensis. The sequence goes on along the minus strand of NC_134516.1, from coordinate 14,159,014 downwards.
TTTTTTTCTAATGTACACCACTCATACAGTCGGATAGACTATTTTTTCATTGACCAGAATTTTCTCCCCTTTGTCAAAAAAGTTGAGTATGCATCTATTATAGAGTCAGATCACGCCCCTGTAGTTCTGGATCTTGCGTTCCCTCTATATCAACTAGAGCGTCCCTCTTGGAAATTAGACAGGAACCTCCTGGCCGATGAGAACTTCTGTGGAATTATATCACAAAAAATAGATGATTTTTTGAATTCCAACCAAAAAGAGGGCATCTCTCCTTCTCTCCTGTGGGAAACATTAAAAGTTGTAATCAGGGGTGAGATTATATCATACTCAGCTAGAATGAATAGAATGAAAAGAATTAAGCAGGAGGAGCTCATTAAAGCTACAGCTGCAGTGGATGCTCAGTACTCTGTTTGTCCCTCCCCTGAACTCTATAAAAGGAAGCTAGACCTCCAAACACAGTATAATTTGCTATCAACCGAGAAAACAGAACGGCTTCTATTAAAATCGCGAGGATACTTTTATGAGCATGGCGACAAAGCCGGGCGTTTATTATCACACCAACTTAAATGTCACTCAGCCTCTCAACAAATCCCACAAATTCGAAGGGATGATGGTGAACTAACTATTGACCCAGAAGAAATTAAAGAAACATTCGCCGCATTTTATTCAAAGTTGTATGCATCAGAAATGTCAAATGATCACTCGGACATGGAACATTTCTTCAATAACCTCCAGGGTCCTTCTATAACAGCAGATCATAGGACTGAGACTGAGCTTCCACTAAATCGCTTGGAAATCAGTAATGCAATAAAAACAATGCAAAATGGCAAGGCGCCAGGCCCTGATGGGTACCCCATAGAATTTTATAAAAAGTTCTCTGATAAACTATTACCGATTTTACTTGATATGTTTAATGACTCTTTGTCCAGAGGATTACTCCCACAGACATTGACTGAAGCATCAATTACGCTCCTGCTGAAGCCAGGTAAAGATAGCACAGAATGTGGCTCGTATCGTCCCATCTCCCTTCTAAACTGTGATGTGAAGATCTTGGCCAAAGCCCTTGCTCTACGCTTGGGAACCACAATGTGTGACGTGATATCCACTGACCAAACGGGCTTCATTGCTGGCCGCTACTCATTTACTAATGTCCGTCGGCTTCTAAATGTCATCTATTCTTCTGCGTCTGGTGCTTTACCTGAGGTGGTTATCGCGCTGGACGCAGAGAAGGCATTTGATAGGGTGGAATGGGGATACTTATTTGCTTGTTTGAAGAAATTTGGTTATGGCCCCAATTTTATTTCATGGATCAAACTCTTGTATACGTCACCCAAAGCCTCTGTAATCACGAATGGTAAACGCTCACAATACTTCCAACTGTCAAGGGGCACCCGCCAGGGCTGTCCAATCAGTCCTTTGCTATTCGCCTTGGCCATAGAGCCCTTGTCCATTACACTTAAAACTTTGCCAACAATTACTGGGATTCATAGGGGGGGGAGGGAGCACAGAGTGTCCCTTTACGCAGACGATTTATTAATGTATGTATCTGACCCTGTCTCATGTGCTCCACATATTATCCACGCGCTGAGGAGCTTTGGTGTTTTTTCCGGGTACAAATTGAACTTCAGTAAAAGTGAATGTTATCCTGTTAATGATCTGGCTCTTCAAATACAGGATGGTGCTCTACCGTTTAGAATGTCTAAAAATAGCTTTAAATATTTGGGCATTAACGTTACCAGGGGCATGCAAAATCTTTACCAAGAAAACTTTTGCTTACTATTGGAGAAGGTCCGATTAGACTTGAAGAGGTGGAGATCTCTTCATCTATCCTTAGCAGGGAAAGTGAATTGTGTTAAAATGAATGTGCTTCCCAAGTTTCTTTACTTATTCCAATGCATTCCACTCTATCTTCCTAAATCTTATTTTAAATCTATTGATAAGTCTTTACTTTCATTTATATGGGAAGGGAAGAGGCCTAGAATACGGTTAGAGCTATTACAGAGGCCTAAAAATCAAGGTGGTCTAGCTCTTCCGAATTTCTGTCATTATTATTGGGCCTCTAATGTACAAAAAATCATGTTTTGGCTCCATACTCCTGACGCAGACTGGTGTCTCCTTGAGGCTGCGTCCTGTACCTCCACCTCTCTTAGAGCCCTGATCACCTCCTGCCTTCCCCTCTCTGTTTCACAACACACTAATAATCCTATAGTCATAAACACCCTTAAAATATGGGTTCAACTTAGACGTCACTTTGGGTTCAAGCACCTTCTTCATCTAAGTCCCATCCACAATAATCACCTCTTCCCTCCAGCCAGGTTAGACTCTGAATTTAGTCTTTGGAAGAGACGAGGCATTTATAATTTTAAGGATATGTACATAGACTCTACTTTTGCAAGCTTTGATGATCTGATGCGTAAATTTGACCTTCCTCGGTCTAGCCTGTTTCGATATTTCCAAGTCCGCCACTTCATTCAACGTCACGATCCCGATTTTCCATGCATAACACCATCTTCTGGTCTAGATGATCTGTTGGAATCTCCCTTTAGCCCTAAAGGACTCATCTCAAGAATTAATGATTGTATAGCTTCCTTTAAAAAAATAACACTGGCAAAAATTAAAGCAGACTGGGTGGATGAGCTGGGGGAGGACTTCGGAGAGGAGGTGTGGGAGAGCGCCCTTTTAAGAGTGAACGATAGTTCTTCCTGTGCTAAACTAAACATCATACAGTTCAAGGTTCTACATCGTATCCACTACTCCAAGGCAAGACTGGCCAAAATATTTCCAAACACTGATGCAGGTTGTGACTGGTGTCGGAACACTCCTGCTGATTTAACGCACATGTTTTGGTCCTGTCCAGCCTTGGCAAACTATTGGTCTACTATTTTTAAAACGTTGTCAGAAGCACTGAATATTGACATTCAACCCAACGCAGCTATGGTCATATTTGGTATCACGGATAGAAGGTATGCATCATTAAAGAAATGTTATAAAAATATAATTGCTTTCACAACGTTGCTTGCACGTAGAAGAATATTATTGCACTGGAAGGCGAAAAATCCACCCAAAGTGTCCTTATGGTTTAGTGACCTAGCACAATTTATACAATTGGAAAAAATAAAATATGCTCTCAGAGGGTCCAGAGGCAAATTCTTTTCTGTTTGGGATCCGGTATTAAAGTATCTTGGTAAACTTAAAACTCTGCCCACTTGTTAAACACTTAGCGGCCACCAGGCATTTGTGTTGTGATTGTGATTAATTTCATATGGATCAGATCGTGTTTGGTGCACAGCTCTTATTGTAATATTGTATACATATGGATGTATGCATACTTTTTTTTTTTTTTTTTTTCTTTTTTTTTTTTCTTCTCTCTCGACTGTGATTAGTTTTAATTATTATTATCTCCTTTTCTTATTCTTTTAAAATTAAATTGGAGTGGTGTCCAACATGTTCCGGGGGGGGGGGGGGGGGGGGGGGGTGTTAGTCAATGTAAGTATATATATAAGTATAAAAATGAGCATTGTATGTGTACTTATATATTATGTCCTTGAAGCTCAATAAAAAATATATTTAAAAAAAAAAAAAAAAGCCACTTAAACGCACACACACACTAAAAAAACTAAAAAAATATTCTAAAAATAATCAATAGTCCCTTAAGCAAACACTGTATTGACGATTTTCGACTGTGCTCCGTGTGTTTTGGTTGCACAGACCGTGTTGCAACATGTGCATACATTGGTGAAGAAAATGTAGCGACACAGTTATGAACCGCCAAAACCGTGTAAAAGTGCCTTGTACAGCGTTTAGTGCAAACTGCTATGAAAATATTGAGATTTGAGTTGTTTTAGATATGGAGAATTCGCAGTTCGCTAGGCCTGCACATCAGGAATTCTTTCATTCATTCATTTTCTATACCCCAATCCCAGCTGTCATCGGGCGAGAGAGGCAGGGTACAACTGGGACAGGTCGCCAGTCCATCACAGTGCCAAGAATTCTTTCTGATTCCCAAATTGAGAGCGTTCTGACGGTTTGTTTTCCAAAGACACTGACTACTCAGAAGTATCTCTTGTAACCTCACTTAGGGAAAAAAAAATAAAAAAGAGAAGAAACATTCCTTTTAAAAGCAAAGGCAAATCACAAACTACCAAGCTGAAACTTGCTGAAGAACTGGAACACGGGCAAAGGCCTCTCCGAGCGGCAACATCTTCACAGCTGTGTGGCACAAGATTAGTGTTGAACACCTCGGAGGTACAAATGATTGCGTGCACGCAACAGAGCGCTGCTGAAATACTGCATACCTGCCCAGCAAATCTCTTCTCTGTAAATAACATTTAGAAAAAAAAGGAGCCGAAGCCTGTGTGCAGCAAATAAAGAAGCACAAACATGTTTGGAGGAATAATCTGACTGCCACGGAGGCTACATTACACCTTTCATCTCCACGTTAGAGAGAGTGGATTTAGCTTTCCATCATGAGGACAACACAAACTAACGCGGCGAGGATGCGGCGCGGGGTTTGATCTTCCCCGTGGAGAGAGGCCGCATCCGAGCAGTTAGCAAAATGAATTGAATCAGTGGGATTAACGGCACCTGTAAAGACCTGTCAGGTAGATTTACAGGCCCCGCTGATAAGCCGGCGGCAAGGGATAAATACGCCTGGTGTCCCGTCGGCTGCCAGCCAGTAAAAGAAAACCGTCCACCCCTCCCACCTCCTCTTTCCTGGCCTCTCTTTCGTTTCCCCCAGAGCTGCAGACACCTCCACCTTTGATAAGGTAATAACATCAGTCTTGACTCCGGCTGCAGAGGTGAAAGCTGACTGCAGGATGGTGGAGACACTCTTTCAGGGTGATGAATGCAGTCAAACACAGACGGACTTTGTATGTTGATGCGTTTGGATATCAAACGTGAACACACCCTTTGCTGTCGGGGGGGGGGGGGGGGGGGACCTGCTATCAGGGAAATGTCAGCTTTTCAGAGGCCTTAAAAGTTGTTTCAGACACGCAATTCAGCATTTTTAGGTTTAACCACTGATGTTTTTAAAAGGTTTTTTCTGCAACATCAAATTTTCGAAACCCGCTGAGGAGCGCCGTGTCACTTTTATTTTGTTAAGAAAAACCAAAGATTGAGTTACATCTAATAGTAAAATGCGATAAATGTTTAATTCTATGGCTGGCTCTGACAGTTTTAACCAACAGTGTCTGAACGCAAGCTTTTAAATGATAATGTGAATATGTTACAATAGAAGAAGAGCATTACGATTAGAGACCAGCACAAAGGAAAACACCGCCTATTGCCTAATCAATTCCCTTGGAAATAGAAAGGAGAAAATAAATCAGAGCATGGGCAGTGACAGGCAGTGTTTTCTCTCTCAAGTATAAGAGGGCGTCTAAACCGTTTCTCTGACAAGTATCTTTACTGAACGTATCTCAGCAGGGTTAAATGATTATTTCAAAACGAAGATTTGTTACGATGAGATTTAGAAGAAAAGTTTTCTTCTTTATTCAAATCAGCAATGGAAAAGCAAAAACCTTTGTTTGAAATATCCACTGTGAGAATCTGTCTTCAGACACAGAAGTCCACTTACTGGTTTGAATTGCGGACATGTGCGCGCTCAATTTGATGCAAAAAGCATTTACAAACTCAGGCTAAAACGGTCACACAAGTGTGTTGCTTTCACGTTGTATTAGATGCTTAAATCCCTCACACTTGTTGAGGATTATAGTCAGGTCTTCCTGTGGGAAATGTGCAGCTCTATAGTTTTCTGCTTGTGATTGGTCTTCTGATGCCAACACTCCTATCTTTTAAATGAAAGGGCTCGTATCCAAAGTTGGTCAAGTCAATTCACAGAGTTCATAACAAGTTCCGTGACACCACTTAGAAAAGCACAACACAGGCGCTTTATTTGAAGAGTCTTGGGTTTGAAAAATATATCTCATTTATTAAACCTTCCAAAAGTGCAGAGTGTTTCCATTTCGTATTTCCAGTTCAGAATAGAAATATCGAACCTCCTCATCTTAAAGGCCCCCCAATTTTCATTTCAAATCATTCCGCATTCGCTGAACTTTAGAGGAGAGAGGTAAAACCCTTGTTTTTGCTTTCTGTTTTGCAATTAACAAGAAATTGCTCGCCAGCAGTTGTATCGTGCACTTAAGAAAGGAGACAGTAACCAGATCTCTGTCAAATGAATTCTCCTCGGGGTTCCAAGTTAAAATTAGGAAATTCAAATTTCTCGATATTCTGTGAAAAATAGCCCAAATAAACTGAAGATCTTAAAGTGGACATGGCACTGTAATTTACAATAATTTGTTGCCTAATATTGGGTAATACATTTGCTTTGCACCATTCATAACTCTAAATAGTTTGTTATACTTTCAAACTGAGGAAGAAGCTCTCTCTTAGTACAAGCCTCTCACTGAGAACAAGAGAATTTGGGGAAAGTGTCTGATTCAGTTCAGTCGGCCAAGGGAGAAGGGCAGAGGATGCTGATGACTCATGAATATGAACTACTTAGGGTTACACCGGTCAGGATGAACCATCACAACAAAGATTAAAGGTGTTTGGTAAGTATGCTCATTACTTGCAACTCTGCAACAATATGACAAATTTTGTCTTTCAGTTCTTATCCCTATATGTATTTTCCTCCATACTCCTATTTTTTAAATCGGAGCTGATGTGGGAAGCATAGGAAAAATGCCAACTGAGGCAGAAAACATCTGCTTCACGAATTAGAAAAGGGGATGTTGCTGACACACTCCTCCACTGTTACCTAGGTCTAAGTTGCTAATTGTTCTTTGTACCTAATGGCGCGTTTCCACTAGCTCGCTTCGGCTCGGCGCGCTATTGCGTGTTTCCACTAGCACGCAGTCCCTGCAACCGGGTAGACTTTCGGTATCACCTCAGCCCTGGTTCCAAATCCACTCCTTGGTCGGTCGAAGAGGTCCGGATTTGTCCGTTGCTTGGTGCCGTGTAAATGACGTCACGGAGGTTTCGCGCAGCCGTGTTACAACGGCCTCCACGTCGAGGATGCACGAAGTGATACTTGGTTGTAATGGAAACACAACCAAACCGAGCCGTGCCGAGCCGTGCCGTATCGAGCCGTGCCGAGCTAGTGGAAATGCGACAAAATAGGGTTAGGCTTGGGGGGGGTTAAAATGTCAGCTATGGCTACTTGTGCTAGTAACTGTCTTTCTGAGCAATTGTAGAAGCAAAGAGATACTTTTGGTTGCCTGTGAACAGTACAGTGCACAGTTAGAATGATAGAGTATATATAGTATATTATGTAGTAAAAATACGAGTTCAGCTGTTTTTTGGAACTATGGGTGACATTTAAGGTGAAAAATCCCCACAATTTTGATACAGCAGATAGCCAGAAAATATCAAAAAGCATGCTATGGGACCTTTAAAATTAGTTTCTGAAACTGAAGCGAAATATAAAGCAACACGTCGGTCAAGACCAGGGTTTATGGAGCTCATGTGCTGTGGAGGAATTACTGCATGATTTTTAACTGGAGCATTACCTGACTGTTATGGGAGTCTGTGGTGCTGTGTTCGATGCGTGACTCATGGTTAGATTGTTTATAAAATAGGGATCAGTACCAACTGAAGACTAAAGACCAGGGAAGCGTCAACGTTTGAGAATAAAATTACCAGTCACATATTTTTCTATCAGTTTGGTGTAGTCTGAGCCCGGTTTGCTGTGTGTGCTAGTGTCAGCTATCAGGCTACTTATTGTAGGTGCTGTCATAGAGTAATAATGTGCCTCACTCCAGATCTCAAAAGAGGCAGACCCTGCAGAGGAGAGGGGTGTTGTGGAGTCAAGTGGATCACTCCAGGCCCTTAAACAGACCAATCTGAACAGAGCTGTAAATTATTGGCTCAAAAAGGAGCTTTTGGACTGTCTTTCTGTGTTATGGTGACCACACGTTTCATTAAGACCTCAGGAAATTGCATCAAGTTGTGAGAAAGCTGCTTAATATGTCTCTTTTAAATTGAAAATGAGTTTACATTTGGCCTACAACCAGTTTGGCGAGTTTATACATCCTATAAGTGGGATGTCCCTACTCTCTAAGCAATAACAATTTAAAAATCCCCTCTAAATGTGTAATGCTAAAATGTTAGGAACAGGCCTACCGCGGCATAAAATATTAATCATCGAGCTGCAAGTGGATGACATTTAGAAGTGACTTTAACTTTTCATTGCTGAACACCGGCTCTGTGAGGAGACAACTCCCTCTCTGAGAGCCAGTCTGAGGTCATGTGAATCAGTGACAAGCTGCAGAAAACTTTGCACCGTGGGACTCCACCTAGCTCGCCATCCCCTCTCCTACACAAAGCCCGTGAAGAAAGCTTTTGTCAGCTGTAATTTCAATTCAAATAGTTTTGGCTTTGTTAACCTATGATCCGAATGGCAATTCATTTCATTCTCCACAGAAGTGCACGAAATGTCAACGCAGTGAGATGACACATGCATAGAAAACAACCCCTTTTCTATAAATCCCTCTGAACAAACGAGAAAGTATCTGAGTATCAGAGAATTTGATTGAGTGCCTCCTGTTTGCGAGTTCAGTGCAGATGTGGAGGAGTACATCCTCCCAAAGCTAACATCAAACCCTGAGCTCCTCTCACAGCTGGACCTGTTCTTGTGTGGCCGACCTCGGGGCCTTCACCTAACAGAACATATTTCTTCGCAACAGCTCAAGAGATACGACTCGTTGAAAACTTATTAAGGTTGGTTTATGCATCAAGGGTAGAAACTCACCTCTGAGCTGACTTTAATTGAAAACATCAGGTCACTACATTTATGAGAGGCCTGTAAAAAGCTCTCCTGGCTGTGACTTGACGCAGCACAGGAGGATTGCATATCCTGCCTGTTTGTTTAAGTATGTGAGAGCACTTCATGACGGTGAGTCCACCCGCTGCGTCCGAGTTAAGTCTGCATCTGCAGAGAAGGACTGAGAGTGCGACGAGCTGCGTCTATCCAGGGCGACCTGGGATGCAGTCCAGTGTCAGCATGTAGGACAGGTCCCCGGTGAACGTGTTCTCATGGTGAGGTAATCCATGATGTCACCGCTGTGAGTTGCAGGTGGAGAACGGACAGGGGACCAAAAAGGAGAACAAGACCAACACTATTTATTGGTGTCAGGATCGCTGTGTGACTGAGAGTTAACATGGTTGTTGGGCGTCTTTTCCAGTTGGATAGTTACCAACTCATAGCTTCTGGCCAAAATGGGATGATTTGTGTTTCCTAGGGATTGCAAAGCGAAGGTGATGTCTCATACATTTTTGATTCATGTCCACTTTATTGATGGAGACAAGCGATTTAGTTGAAACATCTCGTCGCAGACAAAAAAGCGAGACGATAAAACCAGATGGCCAAAAAATGTGGACACAAAAATCAGGTGAAAACTTAATGCAGCAACAGGCAACAGCTCTTTCAACTTCCAACAGCAGTTTTGTTACTCTTTGTAAATATGCAGTGAATGAAATCAGATCCATAAAGAAATATTTTTTCCAGCTTAGTATGGACTTATCAGCCCATTAAATGGACCCTATCCCCTATCAGCCCAATGGCTAACAGGTTCCCTTCTCCATCTACTCAGACGATTATCATTCCTTATGATCAGTTATACTAACCTAGATCATGTTGGCTATCTAAGTGAAAGCGGAATCTTTACCCAAAATCTTGTGTTTTCCTCACACAGAAGTTGTGACACATTAACTGAAGCAAATAAAGTGTAAAACAAATGCAAACTGACAACATAGAAAAGATGGTCCCATGTGAAAATGTCAGACAACAATTCAGACAGCACTCCCTGACAATAAGTAAAGAAAGACTGATGAACATCATCTTGGACAAAAACAGATAGGTGTAAGATTTTGACATCCCCAACTTATACATATTTACTTGCTTCATTTTATGTTATGTCTAAGAGTGGATGGGAATGAATGAAACATGAAAGCAGTGACATGCAAATAAAAAGAACAAGCAACAGGCTGTGAAGCTTATCGCTTCGTGCTGAGTCTCCCAATATCACTATGGAAGTGATAAGAAATAACAATGTCCACTTAATGGAAACACATTCATAACATTTGTCCAATAACTTTGGTATGAATCAAAGCTTCACCTGAAGACCACTGTTCAAGAAAGAAAAGACCTGGAAGGAAGAGTTTGCTTGCAGGTCCGTCTCTGTGGGAGCCTGAACACCCCAACGAGAAGACAGCGAAGTTACTACAAATGTCACAAAAACGTAACAAAAGCTAAAAGAAAGAAAAACAAGGGTAGAAGGATAGGCTGAAGTTGTTTAGTTATGTTTATGTATGAATGACGTACTTTCTGTCAGACTTCTGCCAGTGCTTTACCTGTCATTTTCTCAGTAGTGACACCTACTGCTCGCACATCGCTGGAATAAAATTCAGCAACAGGGGCCATCGAATGGGACTTTAACAATCATGTGTTAGCAGAAATTGCCGGTGTTTCATTTTGGAATATTTGTGTTGGTTTTTAGGCTTTAAGACCTATTCCAAGTACAGGCAGAGTTATGACTTTGTCTTAAACACTGGTGGCTCTTTAACTCTATAATCCCAAGAAGCCTGCAAAAAGCTCATTACATGATTTCAAACATGTTGTAAATTGCTTTTGAAGCGCCATGGTTTTCCACTCATGGCAACTAAAAAGCTACTTTCCTCCACCGTGTCGAGTGGAATCCTCCCCAAATAATTAGAAAGTGGAACAAAAGTTAAATTTATACCACAGTATGCACTATATCATCTGCATTAAACAGCCATGCTGACAATCCAGAGGCAAGGATTTCACCAAAAGCCGCATGACGACTACCTGTGTGCATTTGAAACAAAACACAAAGCTTAACATCTTAAAACCTCAGCGGACGACTGGATTCAGGAGTAATTCCACCAGAGCATCGCTGGAAATGCGGCATTCTTCTTGGAGCCACACAGTTTAATGTTTACCCATATTCCCCACTGGTCTGGAATACTATATATCTGTGAGAGGTAATGTTTTTCAAAGACATGACCAAATGTGTTTGGATTGGCTGTGGAAAGCTACTTTAAATTTAACACAGCCTATATGGGCGGATAGCTTGTCCCAAAAATATGTATTCTGTGTGCAAAACATCTCCCAATAAAGAAAAGAATATGATGAACTTTTACATAAGCGTGTCAAAGTAAAGGGAACTTATAGAGTCGGGACACAGATCACTCACTTTATATGGAAGCAGTTTATTACCATGAGCAGAACCGAAGAAAAGGAAAATAGCGTGATTCTGATCCTGTCTTTAAGCAGGTACTCCCAGTGAGTATTATTAGCAGTGGGGTTGGCTGCCAAATATGTAAACAGAGACATGATTAAAGGAGGAGAAAAGGAGAATTTTATGGCTTCGCTGCACACATTGAAGAAAGCATCAGGGCGGCTGATCAATACCAATGAATGACTGATTGCTTGAGCAGATTTCTCTTGTGAAGTGTCTCAAGACATTTCAAGAAATGACTTACTCTCAATGTAAAGAGGTAAACACAAAGCCAGGTTTTTGCATTTTTGCTATTTTCGATCCGATTCGTTGACAAGCTGCTCTCTGAGAAATGATTTTCATCAACAAGGGGCCGAACCAGCTGCGGCAGAGGCCTGTGTGACAGAGGCTGCCGCAGATTAACTTCCTCACTTGCGCAGGAGCCGTGCCAAAGATAGAATGAGTGACCGAGTTTTTTAATCCGGGTTAGAAGTTGGAGCAAACGCACCAGTCTGAACTTACATAGAGAACTTTTATCTTCCTCTGTCAGCCGAGGGAGCCTCCACAGAAAGTAATGGACAGTAATGAGAAAAAATGTTATCCGCTTGACTGTCATTTGGCTTTTTGGGGGTAACAAATAATTCTGTCTTAAAATTCTAAGCGTAACTCAAAGAAAAGAAAAACAACAAACAAAACAAGCTGATCTTCTCTCGTCTAAAAAAAAAAGTGACAAATTCAAAATCTGCTAAACCAACCCGTAGATCTTTGTAGGCAATATCTTGCAATTACTACACTGAGCCTCTCAATAACTCTATTAAAAAAGGAAATTAAAATATAATCACTATTTTCCATGAGGTTTAGAGGCCGTAGAAAGTGCTATTTCATGCGCACAAGATACAGTTCGAGTCCTCAGTTAGGTCATTCTGTTTACGTTTGAATTATTCACCATTGCAAAAATAATTGACTTGGCTACTACTTGCTATTGTGTGCTGCACCAACATCTGTTATATCCACCAACTAGGTTTTGCATGTAGCCCGATCGAATAGGACACTATCCTGTGGAGCCTGGGCGTAGCCATAACTGGTTTAATTGCTTTTTAGTTACTTTATTTGCTTATTTAAAATTCACAGATCATTGCTAAATAATAATGACAACCTACAAAAATTCACAAATCAAGATTTCAATAGGGACTCAAAACTCCTAGTAACTTAAATCTGGCCTTGTGTTTGAGCAATTTTGGTGGCATTTGTTTGCCCAGGCTCCCTACATGGTAAAACACAAGAAAATACAAGACAAATAATGTTTTCATGTGGGAAGTCTAGCCTATATTAGTGTCCAGCATGTTTTTTTTTTTTTGGTCAAACACAGGTCTGTTGTGCTCTCTGGGTATCCTTTTGAGCAAAGAATTGAACTGAAATGTGCAAACTGATCTAGCAGAACTTTCATAAATCAAAAGAAGGAACGCATCTTGTGCAAATGCAGTACGATTCAAATGTCCCTCTCAGGCTTTATCCCATCCAGGGGCTGCACACCATGTGATTTTTTTCAGGTTTCTTGTAAGTTCTCCACCAGCCACATCATGCGACAGGCATCTGATGAACTTGGCGTCATGTTTGACGTGTGCAGACAGTACAATGATAACACCTGCTGAATCGCAGTAGGCTGCGACTGTGAAGAGCAACACTGAGTCCAAGCATCATATGAATGTTGAGAAGATTTTACGAGATGACAGACTAAAAAATTGGCTGCATGGTTTGTTGATACAAGTTCACAGGCTTTCTATTTACCTGTAAACTGCAATTCCTCAGCCATTTCTTTCCATGCTGCACCCTTCTTGGAAAGACGTGGTCTGAGCCGGAGGACAGATGATAGCAGACAAAGCATCTGGAGGAACAGCTCAACCAGATTTGCTTCTTTGTTTTAATCCCACAGGTTGCATTCCGTTCGCCTTCTGTCAACAGTGTTTGTTTTAGCTTTTACATAAAGGTTGCCAGTTTCACCGATCAACACGTCATTTCATGTGTTTCATGCAGGTTGTAGCAGCACTCACACTGCAGGATGACTTTTTTTTTTGTTTGCTGAAACTGTATGAGTCGAGGACACAAAATAAAATAAGACGGGATTTCTTTCAAGCCCAAGGAGCAAGGAAGATTGTCGCCTTTATCGGCTTCATCACAATCAGCAACCTCCGAACATGCAGAGAGCCGAGACTCCGCGGGCTTTGAAATGCAGATGATGAGGCCTATCAACTATCACCTGTATGAAGCCCTTAAACTCCTGTCGCTGAAAAGAGTGTTTTCAAGAGGCACATTGTGATGTGTATCAGCCGACAAGGCAGATTGGTGATGATTGCTCTGTTCTGGCTGTCAGTGAGTGAAAACAAGGGATTCATCCTTTGTAAGAACGTCATCTTCTCCCTCAACTGCAATGAGAGCCACCCCCCCCCCCCTCTCTCTGCCATCGCTATCACTCCAACCACTTAACCTCTTGTCTTGATTGGAATTACTGTTTAGAGGCGCGGTGCTGGTGCAGCCTGGTGCCCTTTTATTAACATATGAAAAAGCTTCAAAATACATTCTTTAATTAGTGAATTCACGCCACCTGCACGGAAGGCAAGAAAAAACGCCCAATATACACATTATATACACGTTTAGTTTTTTCTGTGTCTAATTGATGTCAGACCCTTTTTACAGAATCTTCTACAAACCGTAAAACTCAACATAACCGACAAAAACCAACATACATTCAGGAAAGTCGGTGTTTCCGGTTGAAAGCACTGAAACATTTTTTTCTTTTTTACCATTGGACTGTGGACTAAGTTTGATGTATGTATAATGTGTGTTAACTAAACTTAAAAGGTGAGGTTGACAGCGTATGACAGTTCTAATATCTCCCTGTCCAGGATAAACGTAAACAACCGTGGTTGCTGCGGAACCTCGTGGATTTCCTGACAGTAACACGACACTCAGTGCTGCTCCCATGTTGTGCATCTCTGCTTTATTTTCACTGCTTTTCTTCCATAATTCAAAGTGAAATACTTCCAGCCATTTGACACAATTAGGCGCTCTCTTCCCACCGCATCGCATCCCACTGGATGGCCCTCATTATCACGAGCCCTTGCCTTTTAGATAACTTATAATGAGGCCGAAAATGTTTCACATTTCCCTTTTTCTCCTACACCGTCGGTTCAAAGAGACCTACTTCAACCTAATTAGGAGTTCCAACTGCTGCAGTCAAATGCTTTTCTTGTTTCTTATGGGGTTAACAGCGGTGAGATGTAGATTTCTACAAGACAGGGTCTAAAGCCATTATGTCGAATCTGTGACAGATATCGCTGACGTCCGAGTCCTACGGTAATGGCCTACAGTGCTCAGAACTGTGCGGTGTGAAGTTACCGCACTGATGGTTAGGATGTTGTTAGTCCGATAATGTGGGGCTTTTTGCTTTTTATCCTCCAGATCAACTTACATTTACATTTGCAGATCTGGGACTCAAAATGAAAATGACAACAATAAAAAGACAAGGAAACCTGTTCTTCTCCTTTGCTGCGCTGTTGGACGAGCAGCTGAGCCCCGAATGGCCCCGAATAATCCACCAAGGGCCATAGATCCACAATGTGTCTGTTTAATAGTCTTCCCATTCGTATCAAGCACCTGGTCAGAGATTTTGGATGTGTATACACTTCCTCTCGGAGTCTCTTGAATACAGAGCAGAAAATGGGAAGCATGTGGTGGCTCCCTCTTTTCCAGACATCTGCACACTGCGTTTACTGCTCATGTATTTATATGGGACTCGCAAAAAAAAGGAAATACATCTAAAACTGTAAAACCAGGTTCAATTATAAGAATACAACAGTAAAAAAGAGAAGGGTCACAGACCAACTGCACAACACCTGTGACTCCTGGGGAAAGTTTCATAAAAAAAGCTAAAGAGAAGAAAAGTAAAGCTTGTCAGTTTACTTGAAAAATCCTACCTTAAAGTCATCTTAGCAGACTGAATACATATAAGGTGATAGGTAGCAATCAGATTTTTCATTAAAAGGTTGGTGCGCCGTTATCCATAATGACTTTCAAGCATTAAACACTTCCCCGTGTTCTCTGCTGATATTTGTTCCAGCCAAGAAACCATAAGGATGAATCTAATTACATAGTGTTCATCCTTCTTTACAAAATGTATCTGTCTGTGTCTATGTGGATTAAGGCAACGCGTTCCCCTAGTTGATTAAATGTGTACTGTTGACAATATAATTACAGGATGTGTTCGCACTGAATGCAAAGTAAATATCCGGCAAAAAAAAAAAAAAAAGAGAAAAAAGAAAGAAGCCAGAAAAAAAAGAAGCGAAGAGGTTTTTCTGCGTGACACAAATCAAACCATAGATCCGTTTTTAATAGAAATGTTGTCTGTGTACAAATACGGAAAAGCAAAAAAAAAAAGGAGGAAAAATAAAAAGCAGTCCTGGATATATTTGAAACCATCCCAAAGGCCTTAACACACGCACGGAGGCTGTTTCATGTAACTTGTTTGATGATATTGTTTCACTGGATCAGATCAATCTCCAGAGCTATTTCAAAGCCGACGGAACCCGAACCATTTGTCAGCGATATCACCTCGAGCACCAGATTTTTAGACAAATCCTCAGATTAAATAAAGAGACCCAAATCAAACAAATGAGGTAATAGGGGTTATTATTACAACCGAGGCAACGCCCACGATGTCTGTTAGTGACAGAAGTATAATAACCTTCAGGATTAGCTGTTAATATGGATGTGAAATTAGAGTCAGGTGTTTTTAATCAGTGGAATAACAAATCATATGCAAGTATTTGATTCAAAGAACAAGGATCAATTAAGGTCTGATCCTCACAACATGTTTGAGGAGCTGTGTCGTTTCACAAATAAACAAGCATTCCGAGCACCTCAGAGAAAGAATTGTTGATACTCATCAAGCAAAGTTTACAGAACCATCTGCAAAGAGTTTGGACTCCGACAACCCACAGTCAATAAGATTATGTACAAATGGAGGAAATCGTCGACCATTGGTAACGTCACCAAGAGGGGTTCACCAACAAGGCTCACTCACACAGTAAGGTGGGTAACAGGAACCCAGAAACGCTTCGAAGCAACCAAAGGCCTCTCTGCTGTTGGAAATGTTAATGTTTTTGAGTCTAACATCAGAGGAATGCTTAAAAACAACAATGCGCTGCAGGGCTGCAGGACTGCCCTCAAAAAAAAAGAACACTGCTGCCCGACTGCAGTTAGCTAAAGTGGATGGACCAGAGGGTTTTTAAACAGGCATCATGTGGACAGATAAGACCAAGACAAAAGGTTATTCGGTCTCGCGGTATCATGGTTTGGGACAGTAGGATTTGCATCGTTCGTGGAATAATGAATTCCAAATTGTAGAAGCTAATTCTAAATCAAATGAAAATTTTGAGGAATGAAATTAATATTTTGGAACAGTCAAGTTGAAGGCATTACTTGTGGTCAAAGTCACACAAGGTACTGAAACTAAAGGCTCATTTACTTCCCTTTTGTCACTCAAAGATCTGCAATAGTCTATCATTTTCTTCACTAAATGAGTGACCAGTGAACAATTTTTGTCTTTACTGTTTATTATTATTGACTCAAATGACCTTTTATGCAGCAATATAGAAAATTTGAAAGGAGTCTCAAACTCTGAAAGGCACCACCCGCCTCCTTACTTCCAGAAATGACCTTAACCAGGGGTTAAAAGATAGAACCGAATCTTGGCTGAAAGTCAGTCCATGAAGCAGACCATGAAAAATCTCCTCTAAACACACACAAAGGGACCCTTCGAATCAGCCGGCTGTCCACTCAGATAATTACAGCGCTCAACTCGACCCCTTCAACCTCTCTTGACCCTCAACAATTCAGCTTTCCACTTGAGTAAGTTGTAGGTGTGTTTACTGGGCGCCAGCTTGTTCCCGTTAATAATATGAGCACTGAACCCTGGACCTCACCTGACTGTAGCATCTGGGACAATAGCCAGCATGT
This sequence comes from Odontesthes bonariensis, assembly GCF_027942865.1. Taxonomy (NCBI): domain Eukaryota; kingdom Metazoa; phylum Chordata; class Actinopteri; order Atheriniformes; family Atherinopsidae; genus Odontesthes; species Odontesthes bonariensis. The sequence goes on along the minus strand of NC_134516.1, from coordinate 14,141,759 downwards.
GTGTGTCTCTGTGTGTGTGCGTGTTTCCTTTCCCATAATCTTGTTCCCCACGCGAGCCACAGAGCCTATAAAGCTGTCAGTGGTCATGTAGGACACGTCACCTTTGCCGGGCTTTCTCACACACACACACACACATACATCCAGAGCTGCTGTATTATCACTCGGAACAAGCCACTGTTACACATACAGAAAGGTATGCACATGAGAATGCACAAGAACAATAAAAGACGCTCATTTGACATTTAGAGAAACACACAGACCATAGGCGGCTTTTTCCAGGTTTACATGAAGCTTGTGACCCAGTGAATCCTACAAAGTTAAAAGTTATTTAGACCTATTAGTGTAGGAATGTCTAAGGGCTGCTTATGAAACATATATTCATTATACACTCACCGACCATTATACACTTTATTAGGTACACCAGTTCAGTTTCTCGTTAACACAAACAGCTAATCGCATGGCCGCAACTCAATACATTTAGAGGTGGTCAAACAACTCGCTGAAGTTCAAACCGAGCATCAGGATGGGGAAGAAAGGGGATTTAAGTGACTTTGAACGTGGCTGGTTGTTGGTGCCAGACAGGCTGAATACCACAACATGTGGAACCTTGAAGAAGATGGGCAACAGCAGCCAAAGATCACACCGGGTGCCGCTCCTGTCAGCTAACAAATCAAATCAAATCAAATCAAATCAAAATTTATTTATATAGCACCTTTCATACTAAAAAAGCAGCACAAAGTGCTTTACATAATAAAATCAATAATCAAATCAATTCATGCATAAACTCACACACAACATCACACCGACAACCACACTGCACACATACTACCCCCCCACCACCCCCAACATGAGCAACATCAATATCAACAACAATCAACATTAAAATCAACATTAAAATCTGGCTTGACGCTGAAGTGAGGAAACGGTATCTTGGGGATCTGTCCACACCGGGAGCCAGCCCATCAATGACCACAGAGGCCGCCACCACGGGGAACCGCCCAGATCAGGGCAGGCTGGCATCCACACCACAGCCAGGGCTGCAGTGCAGGATCCCCCAGCCACCCCGAACCAGGGCGATCCCCACAGTAATGACCCCACAGACCGAACAACAGGAAACTGAGACTACAATTCACACAGGCTCAGGCTGGAAAAACGCTGCCTGGTCTGACGAGTCTCGATTTCAGTCGCAGTCAAATTAGTGGCGGAACGTAAAAATTACATTTCTGCTAGTTCCGCTTACAGGTTAAATTAAATTTTGGGTAGTGCAGCTACCGGGTTAATTTGTTTAATTGAGAGACCCCTTTCAGATGTCCTAGTGCCTTTATGTTCTCTGACTGCATTATAGAGCTGAGTTTCTACATGCAACATTTGAAGAGGTTTTTAAAGATTGTGGGGGCTGTCAATTAAACAAAAACAGAAATTTAACCTTACATTTACCCTTTTTATGCAAAAAGCTTTGCAAGCGCAAGCCAAAAAATTGCAAACTCGTAGCGCTAATTGTTGAGGATGTGCACAAGGGATGCTCCAAACAAAGCGGTAGCTGGGAAAAACACGTGTATCCATAATCAAAAGCAAGTATATTTCTGGCCTAAGAATGAATTAATAGAATCCTTGGACAACAAGCAACATTTTGCAGCCCTTTTTCTAGGTTTACATGAACATTTGTGACACAGTGAATCCTACAATGTTAAAACTTATTTAGACCTATAGGACTGTCTAAGGGCTCAATGCTGGGACCACTGCCTTTCATCAGTGGTTCCAGCACTTCATTATACACTCACCGGCCACTTTATTGGGTACACCTGCATAGGCGACGTGTGAGCCCGACATTTGGCTAGGCACCAAAATCGATGTTTTTGTTTTTTTTTTTAACCAAAAATGGCGTAAAAATGAGTTATTTAGCATAATTAATAACAACAACACAAGGATTCTGTTTCAAAATTAAAAAGGAGGACATGACGGTGACGGTGTGGCATTAATTTCCAAGACTAACAAGTGTCCTCACTGTTACTGTTTCTGTAACTTGACTGAAATATTTTTCCAATCTCGTACTCCATTGCTCGTAAAAGCAAGATCCTTCTTGAAAATGTCTGCAGGGGAAACAGAACACAGCATCTGCTTCTTTGCTGTATTCTAGAAAACTGTAGATTTTAAAGAAGTCGGATGAAAAGGAACAAAACTGTTTCCCAAATTTTGTTTTGGGATATCTCCCAAGTTGTCGCTTGCCCCTCCCGGCTCGTCGTTCCTCAGAGGTGGGGCACAAATTGCAGCTTCTCCGGTGACCAGATTAACGTGCCCGGGGCTTGTTGTTGCCGACGCTTCAGCAGCAGGTGTGGTGTCGCTGATGCTGCTGACAGCTTCTGAATTACTTCTTTGTTTTTCCTTTGCCTTGAAAAAAGTTGGTATATCCATTTTATGCTTTTTCCAAAATAGCGCGGCAGCGCAGTTTGAAAAGCCGGATGTTTACAATGTCCTTACCTGTATCACATTGGGCCAGGTCGGTGACGACATTCAGTGGGGTTACATGGCACTGAGAGGATCAGATAATTGGCTAAATTACCATAAGAATGAGTTGAGCAAGGGTAATTACCCTTGGATATATGGCGGTGAATGAATCGGATCAGAGGCATAAAGCATGTCATACTCCGATACGTTAGGTGGCGCTGTACCCATTTCAACTATTGCTAATAGAGCCACTTCTGGTTGACCCCTTCAACACCAAACTCAGGCATTCGAGAAAATGGCGAATGAAGAGCAAGATGAAGGTACGTCCCTCTACATTTCGTTTGTGATGAGCTGCTTATTGCACAAACGCGATGCACAACGGCGCATTCTCAATCGCGTTGTTTTTCTTTGCGATGGAAACTACAACAGTAATATCGTCTCTTCCGACTTCCGCTTCCTGAGCCCGGGAAAAAATCTCGAGCATGCGCAGAACGCAAAATGTAATTTACCACGTGCTTCACCCGTCTACAAGCACGTTTATTTTGACTTTCAACCGAGTTATCTCGGGGTCTTAATCTGATTGCGAGTAACTTGATTCGATTCAATTTCTTGTCAGATTAAGGTGTCTACATGCACTTAATAACTCAAGTCTTATTGTAATTTAGCCAATTATCTGATCCTTTCAGTGCCATGTAACCGCACTGATTGTTGTATCATCACCTGACCTGATTGTCACCAGGGGGCTGCAGCGACAACACCCACACACAATATAATAGCCTATATAACTTGCGCACATATATTATATATAATTTGCAAAATTCCCAGCTTAACATTTGGGAAGGCACAGCCTACCCTAGCCTTCATTACCTGTAGCCAAGACACAGACTGTGCAACAAATTTAAAAACACACACAGATTCACGCACTGCAGAAAAGTCTAAGATAGACACAAAGTATTAACCTCTGCAGATTACTGTGCTTGCCTGTGATATGTTAAATTGGAAGCTTGACAGTTTAAAGAGTCCTTCGGTGTATTAAGAATCACAAGTGTTTACACACTGCAGCTATTGGATGTTATGTCAGAGTAAAAACCCAGACAGATAAATCAATGATGAACCTGCTTTCTCTTCTCCTGCGAATAAAATGCCGCTACAGCTGGATGGGATTTTTTTTCTTACCTCATGGCTTGACTGATGGGATTGTGTCTTTATTTTTACAATATTTATACAGTATGTCAGCGTCTTTCTACTGTAAGATACTGCCAAATAAAAGCAGGAAAAAGATCAGAGCTCAAGTATTCTTTGCGTGATCGGGCTGCATCCATGTGTGTGTGCGTCTGTGTGCGTTGTGCAGGCCCTGCATGCATGCGTGGGGGGTCAGCCAGCTCCTGGGCTGACAGGAGGATTATGGGAAACAGATGACTTATGCTTCTAATTTGCAGCCTTAAATTGCAAACAGAGTTTCAGGAGTCCAGGAGCTATAAATGCAGAGGGAGAAAGGTGTGTGTGCTGAGGGTGGGTGGGTTACACCACACTCACACACACGCACCGCCAAATCATGTTGGGTGCAGGTTCACCCAAACACGAAATGACATGTTGTGCATTTTTGTCCCATTTTACTGTTTCAGGCGTTTTCATGCACGGCAATGAAGGCAGCAGGAGGATGCATATTAACGATCTGACTGTCAACATAAGAAACAGTAAGGAGTACAAAGGTCAAAAGTTTCACTTTCTTTTCTGGCTCTATTTGCCCCTGAAATGTCTCAATTGGTCCGACAGGTTATGGCTTCTTTTTTTACTTTAAGGTTTTGGAATAAAAGGGCACAGATATGGAAGTTATTGCTCTGGCGAAATACTTAAAAAGTCAGGTAGACATTTGCCATTAAACTTGATTTACACTGACCACAAGTCATTTAGGATTCTAGCCATAGAGTAACGGAACCAAAAAGATTATATAAAGTGTGGTAAATTGCATTATAACAAAGTCATTTTTGAAGACGCAGAAAAAGAAAAAAAACAAAGATACAATAGATTTACTGAATTGTGTCAGAACTACCCAAGGCATTGCAAATAAAGACAGTTTCCTTGTATAACAATCATAGTTTCAAAAATGTCTAAATACTTCCATATACAATCGGTCTGTATCAGTATGTATCGTGCAAAAAGCCCACCGTGACCAAACGCTGTTCCTTTTAACACATTTCCTGTGAAGGTAAACAGCTGAGCCAGCAGCACATAAACCAGCACCTGTTGGTGATTAACCTTTTCAGCTAAGGTACGGAAAGAAACACGCGGTTCCTTGTGGCGAGGAGGAATGCGGTGCTGGGACATCGGAGACAGGCCAGAGATTCCTGACCAATGAGAGCTTTGGGAGAGGAAATACCCACAAGACAGCTGGGTAGGTTTCACCTGGCACCTGTTGAGCAAGCGAAGGGCTTGTCAGAGAGACTTTGGCTGCTGGTTTGAGCTGTGAGTGTGGCTGTTTGTAAATGACAGCATGGATATATCTGGTGTAAATCATCCTCACATGAGTCTCAAGAGATTTGTCCATTTTTTCATGCTGATAGAAGAATCTAAAAAGGCCGATTACTCCTTCTGTACATGTACATTCTACTTTCGCGTCAAAAATGAAACACCCCTTTCTAATTCTGAACTTGAGCAGAATTTATGTCGTGACGTGAGCATTGGCTGCTCAGAGGAAGCGAATCGCTCATTTTTCATTTATTGGTCAGTGAAGCTGACCAAGAAGAGCATGCTGGGTTTCACAGAAAGGGTGACTGTATAGTAATGAAAATGCACAGAAGCAAATAGCTGGTCTCAGCACTTATCCAACTAAACCACGTTTGTAAGAAAGACTGAAACGTGTTGTGTGTATGATAAAAAAAAAAAATTGACTTTTCATCCCTTGGCAAAATAAGTCATAGAGATACGTTCATACACATATAAATGAACAAATCGACTCAACATATAAGCAACCTTCCCATCAAGACACTCGCATCACCATCTACTCTAAAACCCCACAAATGGCAAAACAAGACATAAATGCACACCATATTGTAGTTGGCCATTCACTGAACCTGGTTCAGTAGCAAAATAGATGATATGAGATGCCTTAGTCTAAGCAGGACTTATTATCAGAGGTGTCAAGTAACGAAGTACAAATACTTCGTTACTGTACTTAAGTACACTTTTTAGGTATCTGTACTTTACTCCATTACTTATTTTTCTGCCTACTTCTGACTTCTACTCATTACATTTTTACACAAGAATCTGTACTTTCTATTCCTTACATTTTCAAAACAAACAGCCTCGTTACTCTTGGCTTCATTTTTTTTTTTTTTTTTTAACTCTTGGCTTCAGTTTAATGTTTATGTATTTCACATCATGTGCGCCATCCAATACAGATCAGTGGCGCCATCCACACCTAGTGAGAACGAGTGTAATTGGATGAATCATATAACGCAAACACTCAGCGGTTAGGCTATTCGTCAAATTTGTGCTGACACACAAGGAAATTGTCATTCGTCAGAAGAAAGCAGGTGTTCTACAAACTGCAAACGCGAAGCTGCGCGAAGTGTGTGCCACGCCACAATGTCAGATTCAGAAAAAGATGGCGAAATGTCTGAAGGGTCGGCAACAGGCGAGAGCGTATCGGGAGATGGAGACGGAGACCAACAAGACCTTCCTCATCCTTGGCCCTATCTCAAAGAATTTTTCGAAATAGTCGGGTGCAAAAATGACTCGTGGAAAATGCAATGCCAACTCTGCACACCCAAGACCCACGTGTAGAACTAATCAGTTTTAAAATTAAGCTTGGCATCTACCTTTTTGTGTTGGTTTTAAAAAAATTTTTTTTTTTACATTTTTTGAATTTAAAGGTTACTTTATACTTTTTTACTTGAAGTAGGTTCTGGAGCACATACTTTTTTACTTTTACTTGAGTAAAGAGGTCAAGTTGATACTTCAACTTTTACCAGAGTGTTTTTAAACTGCAGTATCTATACTTCTACTTAAGTAACAAATGTGTGTACTTTTGACACCACTGCTTATTATGGACAGTCCGAAACAGATGTTGCAAAGATGGACCAATAATCTTTAAACGCATACAAATTTAACTCCACAACTTCAATCTGAGCTTAACAGAAAGGCTACTGAAGGTTTTGGATGCATAAATACAAAATTATGCACCAGACGATTGTTTTACAGAATCATTTGGGAAGTCATCTGTGTCATCAGTGTGAACCGTTTGGAACAGGGCAGGCACTTCAAAACATCTGTTTTTCTAAGTCATAAGGGAACTTCCAAGGGAACAACCAATCAGATGAACCGTGCATTACAGGCTGAACAAAATAAATCAAAATGACCTGCCATTGTTGATTGTCTTCATATCTATAACACATCCATAAAAGCCAGCAAATGACACTGATTGGTTTGAACTTTTGCGTCGTGGATGCAAATGGGAAATTTGGAGTCTGGCAAGAAGGATTCTCTCAAGTCTCATTTGAATCCACCTGCTGGAGAACCTCATGTATGCAATGAACTCCTTAGCCTTCTTGGTCTCAGAATCAAAGCTTTGTGACATTGGAAATGGTGGCAACACTCCCACATCGAAACAAAAAAAACTGAATTAGATTAGGATATATTTGAAAATAAACAGACTTCCTAATGTCAACTCAATGCTTTCCATCGCTCATGTTAATGCAGCCAGTAGCAGTGGTTTCCATCACCTGACTGCATACTGAATATATACCCCACATTGCCAAAAGTATTCATTCATCTGCCTTTACATGCTTATGAACTTAAGTGACATCCCAGTCTTAATCCATGGGGTTCATTGCGCTTACTTGAATGATTTACCATTTCAAAGAAGTCGTCTGTTATCATTGTTCATGTATACTGTGATCACTACTTGGAAGGCCAGTGCTCAAACTCACATCTTTCACTGTCTGCTCTGTACACCGAGGATCTGTTCAAGATTGACAGGGACATACCTACAGACACTTGAGAATGACTCAAGTGTTTAATATAACCAGTGTCTGGTTTCAGGTGGCACCCTGTAATTAATCATTTTCACTGATAATCTTGTAGAATATTGATCATTTCTGCTAACTGCTACGTGCCCACGACAACGTTCTGAAGCATAAACGCAGATGTCCGTTTTTTTCCTCCACAATTTATCTGCGTTCTCACGAGCGCTTGGGGGTGGATATCTGTCTATCCATGGGAACAGGGAAAACGTATAAAACTCGCAGTTTGCCGATGTAGTATGCACGCCCCGGACGTAGGTGGCAGTAGCAACAATACCTTTGGTATTGTTATATGAGTTATATATTAATAAATATGAGAAATGCCTGTTTTGTGGCTACTTCCTCCGCGTCAGTTGGAAGAAAATGGCGAAGCGCGGCAGCAACAACAGTACGCCTTCAAACTTTGTTTGGACAGATGATGAGGTCCAGTTGCTCCTGAACACGACACTGAACTACAAAGCCAGGAAGGCAGTGGATAATGTGGATTGGGAGAGTGTCCAAAATAAATATAGTGAGATATGGGAGTCGTTCACGGAGAACTACCCACTTAACGTGTGCAAAAAACGCACTTCTGCGTTTTGAACTGTTCCTACGGCGACGAGAGGTTGGATCGTTTTCAAGATCTCCACTCTGGAGGGCGTTTGCGTTTTCTCCGTTTTGAACTCCTAAAAACGCCGTCGCCGTGTGCAAGATAGGCACATCTGTGGAAATGTTCTGCGTTTATCTGTCGTTACCGTTGTCGTGGGCACGTAGCCTGAGCTAGCTTCAATGCTTCCCCAACAGCTGATGGATTCAGGTGAAGCTTCCTCCTAAAAGATGGTAGGAGATGCTTCATCAATGACCTTTATGCTAATGTTACAAAGTTTCCCTCTTCCAAACAGACTCTATGGGCAACTTCCGAGATGGTTCTCTGTAACTAATCATACTTTACCTTTATATTTAATCACTAATACAATCATTTTAACATTAGGCATAGGCACATTAGGGCTTTAGTCACCGCTTATCATATTCATACTTTAAGAAAATTGTTTTATTATGCTTCTTAAGTGACTTCTTTATACAGCATCAGAACACATGTTGCTCCATTAGCCGCACCATGTTTTATTACCTATCCTACTGTTTTATTGCCTATTTCAGCAGTACACTATCATTTTATTGTTGCTGCACAAGGGGAGATGTCACAATAATTTTGTTCTACAGAGATATAACGACTACGAGGGCTCTAAAAACTCAGAAATAAAACAATAAAATGTCCACACTTACAGATCGTCTCGGTGTCAGTGGTTGTTTGTCTTTGACAGTAGCCATCTTAGGAAAATTGTTTACACAGAGGAGTTCATGTGTGTGCATGTTTGTGTGTTGGGATGGTCAGGTTGTTTTGACCATCTGGACAGATTTCATACTCGTTCTCCTCTTATATTCTAAACAGCATGCCATCACACTGACATCTTGTGACAATAGACCCCCCCCCCCCTTTATTTACAGTACAGACTGTGCTCCTCCACAGTTAAGCTATTGTTACATATAATGCACTTGAAACTATGTTTTATGTATGACTCGAGTTGTATTTTGCACAACAAAGAAAAGTAATTCAGTAGGCTGAAAAGGTGGCTGACAACCTCATAAGGATGTGGAATAGAATTAAAGAAGGTTTATCAGTGTATAAAATCAATTCCAAATCCATAAAAGTAGTCAGCCATGCAAAAAAAAAAAAAAAAGAAAACCTCAGGGAAGCTCCACTGATTTCACACATTAAGGTCAGTTTATCAGACAGGAATACTACTCAGCTGGTCAGAGTAGTACAATATCTGCTGTCTCAGGAGGAGCCTGAGACGGTTGGGTTTTCAAAATTACAGACAGATAAAAGAAAGATTAAGAGGTTTGAGAAATTTACATTATGGGAAACGTAGGATCCAGGATTTTTGGAGATTGAAACATAAAAGGAACGGTAATAACTTCTCAAGCTCTGATCGACCACGATTTGGCTCGCCAAACTACCCTTTTCAGTGCCAGAACATTTCTGAATTATGAGTTTCACTTAAAAGCAGGGGCATGCTTATGAACTCCTCTGTTTTTTTCTTTTTAGGTGAGAGTAATGCTAAACCTAAATTAAAAAGAACAATAGCACAATGATCAATGACAGGGCCCGAGTCTCATGAGAAATATGATGTGGTTCGTTAAAAGTTAAAAAAACAACCCAAAGCAGCAGTGAGGGAGAAAACAAGTGGGTAGATGGACACAGAAGCAGTTCTGCCTGCTTGGTAAGCCAAAGAAAAAAAAAGTAAGCCACAGGTTTTTATTTACAACTCGTGGTTGCCTTGTTACCGGGCAGTGTGAAACTAAACTAAAATCAAATTTTCCACTCCGGCTTGGACCAAAGAAAACAAGCTATAGGTGTGATTGTAGCTTTACTCCAGATAAGGGCAGAAATGGCAGAGGAATAATCAACATTTTTCATGGACCATTTCCTTAATTGTGTTACTGTTGTGTTGCTGGCGTGCATCTAAATGTAGCCGGTTTGGACTCGACTGTAAACATGGGAAAATTCTTTAGTCTGGAAATAAAAGCCAACCTTAAACTTGAAAGATATTCATCTAAAACAGTTTGGTGTGAAACAAGAGATTATGCTGAAAAAGAGGCACGAATATGTGTTATCATAAACAATACAGTTAAAAAGACTGCTGCTCGGTGTATAACAGTAAGTGAATAAAGGAAAAGCAGTTGTGAGAAGACAGACAAGTGCACACACACGCATCCACACAAGTACTCAGCACAACAGAGAAAATGTAATTTCCCAGAGTGGTATACTTGATAAACCCACTGTTAGTGCAGCTCTTTTTACGGTGTTTGCAGCAATTCCTGGAAAAGCATCCAAACACTGCGAATGATATCAAGCCTCTTTTTTCCCATGGTGTGCACAGTATATCATAGTACAGAACAACAACAAAAAAAAGGCATTAATGTCTGGGTAAATGAAAGACCACGTCTAAGTTTTTCCGTCTTATTTATGTTGAGCGACTCGCTGAAAACAGAGGCGATATATTTCACGCAGCCACATACAATATAAAGCAGAACAAAGGTCACCGTCGTCTGTCTTTGGAATGTAACGCATTATGGTGAAAGATCTTTTCATTCAAACGTGGATGGATTGCTCGGGCTGCAAAGGTCCAGACCGTAAATAGAATCGGATGTGGACGACAAAAGGAAACAAACTTGAAGTCTGTTTCAGTTAGAGGGTTGAACAAATGACAAGACGGTGACAGAAAACGGGTCTGGAGAAGGGACTAACTAGTTGACCACACCCAGAGACCAACAGGTTCTCTGAACTTTAAGTTGATTAGCTCCATCTAATCACAATGCAGTGATGCTGATCACCTGACAACCCTACGAACTCAGAAAACAACATTTTCGTAGAAAACAACAAAATCGAAAAAGCTTAAATCATTCAGGTGCTCACACAGCTGAAAACCCTCTTTCCAATCTGGGGGATACCTGCCCAATAGAACTTTAGTAAAAGATAATGAAGGAGGAGAAAAGACACTTGTATGAACCATCCTAAAGATCACAAGCACACACTCTTTCAGTTTTAAATAGATCTGAAACAGATTTGGGTCTTAGGCTGTGAGTTCTTCTCTGTTTTGTTCTTACAAAACAGTGACGAACAGATGATGCTGTTTTCCATGCATGCACAAAAGCAGGTGGATATCTGAAGCTATAAATAAAGGAATAAATCTGTAGTTTATTACTAATAAGATACTACTGCTTGGGTAACAGCCAGAAAAAAAAAAAAAAAGATTCTTGGTCTTAACTTTCTTCGTGCCCTTAGCCACAAAAGTTGGCAAAAAATCAAAGCTTTTGTGTTTTGTATAGCTGCTGCCTGATCTGCACTCCTTATGCTCTGCGTTACCAGGATGCTCTTCAGCAACCACATTTCTGCTGCAGTGTCACCACAACAAATTCCTGTACAACACAAACAGCAGCAATCCACCCTGTACTTGAAAGTGTGAGAGGAGGAGGAGGAGGGGGGGGAGAGAGGTGGGCGCTGGATTGCTGGCTTGGCATGGCAGTCCATTTAGCAGCCCATGCAAAGTGTTTACAATAAGTCTGTCTGTGGCTTCATTGTCTCGTAAATGAGGACAGCGAATCACCTGGCGAGGGGGAAAAAGGTCCCGAAGTGGAAGAGCTTTTGTTCGTTGGATGGCAAACCTTTCCCCGTCGCCTTCCCAGGGAAGAAAGGTATTTTTTTCTTCTTTTTTGTTGTTAAACCCACAGTCATTAGTCGGCTACAGTGGGGGGAGATGAAGAAGCGAGGGAGGGGAGAAAAAAAACCAAAAACGTGAGGCCCTTTGCGGGACCTGAACCTTTTCAAATGCGAGTGCGCCTTTTGTTTTTGCAACCCTGTCAAGAACGGTCACCTAATTAGACCTGATATCTCTGGCCAAAGAGAACCCGTTTGTTAATGGCTCTTTACAGAATTTTCTTAATGAGTTTAGATGGCCATTGTGTAGCAGGGAGCTCCTCTAAGACAAGAGCATTTCCAAGCAAGCGCGCACACACTCATGGACGCACACAACAAAAAAAAGAAGTGAAATGAGGGAGAAGATTGAGCAGGCAGAGAATGGAGCTGACATGACTGTGGGCTAAATAGGAAAGGTGTAGTGAGAGCTGCGAGCATTATGGGTGAAATCAAGGCAGGGTCATTAGGGCGCAACAAAAGGCAGCGAGAGTGTACCCAGGGGCCTGCTTCCTCTCTGGCTGTGCATTGTGTCAGGCCTTGATGGCGTTGGACATTGTCAGATGGGAGCAACGCACAACACCTTGATCACGTTTAGCTGCTGACACCATTTTCTTCAGCAAACTCCAGCGGCTTCTTTTGGATGGGGATGGCCTTTTTTTTTCCATTTTTATTTTTTGTGTTACGCTCTACTCTAACCTCACTACCAACCCCCTCGTCCTCCTTTTTTCTTTTTTGCTTTTGTTCATGTCTCAAGGCTGCAGCCTCCCTTTCTTCTCAGCTCTATGGAGAGGGAACAAGCTTGTTAACTGGCATGGATATTTTGACTGGAGATATACTTTGGCCACTTGCCTATGGAAACAGTGTCAAAGCACAACCTGGCTTAATTGTCACATTGGCAGTCCTGGGAGAGGTCTTTGGTGAGGTCCAGGCCTAATAAATATCAAAAGCTCCTCTCATCTCTCTCTGCTCTTTTTCTACTCATCCCCCTCACACCCCTTCTTTTTTTGCCAGTGAGGGAAAACTTGTAAATTAATCTTAGTGTCAAAACAAGACTTTCTCTTCTTGCCTCAGAATCTCTAGTTATGTTTCTGTTTTTGTCCCAGAAGTTTTCATCAAAGGGTAGCGCTGTCTGAGACCTAGCGTAAGACCATCCGTGCAATTTATAGATTTGATGTTTATAGAGGCTTGCAGTTCCTCAGTTGATTTAATGAGAGTCTAAAGCTTCAGCAAAACACATAGGAGAAAAGAAAATAAAATATATATCAACAACAAACAGAAGCAGTTCAGGAGTAGAACATTTACAGCAGCTGGGAGAGTAGATGGGGACTGGAATTCGGGGAACTCCAAGTTGATTTAACTTGAGGTTTTCCAAATGCGTCAACACACTGTTGCATAGTGAAATGGTGTGAAATCGATTCTTGATTATACACAAGATGTTCAGTGTAACATTGTAACACTGAGCACATTCAAAGAATTTATCTGCACCTATATTTAGCAAAACATCTCATGTAACTGTTCCTCTTCGCTTTGATGCTGCCAGTTCACATGTAATGAATTTTGACTCAACGAGATATTGAAAATAAATGTTTTATTTGTACAGAACACTACAAACCTGGGCATAAATCATACATAAAGATTTTTTAAAACACAAGTCTTTTCCTGTTTGTAAGAAGATGATTAATACATGCGCATACATCGCTTCTGTGACAGAAAAGCAAACGCATGACATCATTTGTCAAAATCGTCATTTCTATTCTTATTGTGTTCAGTATACAACTAGTAATGCAGTGTTTGTGTTAACTGGCCCAACATTTCAGCAAATACGAAATTCCGCATGCAAGCATTTTAAACACAATTTTATTTAATGGAAAAAAGATAGAAAGTAGCTCTGAAAATCATCAATCACATTGTCCAAACCTTTGTTTTAAACTTTGCAAGACATATTTCAAACAGTGTGAGTGTACATGTCAAGTTCAATAGTTTCTAATAGCTCAGACCAGACTAACTTTCAAAAAGTCCTCCAATCGAAACAACCAGGAAGGTCATTTGTCTTAAATACATCCTATAATTCCGTCTTGTAAAGTATTGCCCTGACAAGTGGAGGGAGGGAAATATGACTCATAAGCATTTCCACTTCAGAGTAGACATCATTCTGAAGCCTTTCCTCTAACGAGCCACAGAATCATAAGAGTGCCCGTAAATGATTGGATTTCCGATTGTTTCAATTATCCATGGTTGGATTTACAATCATTCACGCATTCATGATGAACGTCATAAACATATGATGACCGTTTTCCTCACTTCTGAGTAACATTCATTGCAAAACAACAGTTTTTGTCACTTCCTGGTTGAGTTTAAGCCAATTTTCCTCAGCTACGGTCCTCTGAGACCGCTGCCCTTAGATGATTTCCTGCTGTAATACACCTGATTGAAATTAAATGACTCTCAACAGCTTGCCCCCTGAGTTCTGCACAGCCGTGTTAATGACTCACTAATTTGAGCCAGGTATGTTGAAGCAAGGAAACATCTAAAACATACAGGGCAGTGGCCCTGAGGAACAGGGGTTTAAGGAAAAACATTACTGTGTTAGGGGCAGGAGGCATAACTAACTGGTTAGGGTTAAATAATGTAAACATGACACATTCCAACAAAACGTCATCACTTCCTGGTTGGGTTTAGGCAGTACATTCACTTGGTTGAGTTTAGAAATTAGTAGAAAACTACTTGGTTAAAGTAGGAAAACAGTCATGGTTGGGGCTAATTTACCTTCATGCCTGCATGACAAATTTTACAATTCACACGCGATACGACTGTCATCCAGCTCTCCTATCATTGGTTGTTTTGGCCTGGCATGAGCACATGACTCATGGGGTTGTATTTGGGTGTTGGATAGCTTCAAAATGTCTTTGAGATTTTCAAAAGAATGTAAAGATGTAAGAATTCTGAGGGCATTTCAGTTGTATGTATTTGCTGTGTTGCAGGGATATCTATTCAAGTTTGCATGCTATATATTCAGTGCTTTCTATCACCCTCTTGTAATGCCACTCCGTGAGTAACAATGATGTTGAATAACTCCAGTGTCCAGTCTATCTTAAGTCTTACATGAAACGGTAGTGATGACGAACACGAATTGTTCCATGTAATCGAGAGATGAAAGAAAATTCAAAGAAACTGGTTCCGAGTCACACAAAAATATTGACTACACTTTTATCTGCTTATAAATTGACCCTTTCATGCCTAAAAATAACCCAGTCGGTTGCCCTCAAGTGCCTAAACCTAACCAAACAATGTATAACGGTAAGATTAAAAACAGCTCCAATGTGTAATTTCTTTATTTATGCATAGAAAAAACATAAAGTGGTTTCCTTGAACATAATTAGATAGAATACATTTTACTGAGACCACGGACTCAAGTGTATCAAAAAACAGCTCTGATAGAGGCAGAGATATCACTTAAAATGTAATTCCAAAACCAATCTTGCACCTTTGTGTTTATTTTTATTCTGTGATGTCACTGACGTTGTTATTAGAGGCTGCAAATGGACCAATCATCACACTAGTATTAAAATGTGATAAATGTCTCTTAAAGTTTGGACTAGCAGGACAAATATGGGTGGAGAAGAGAGACTGAGAAACATTTATCGTGCTTCCTTCCAAACACAGATGTCCCTCAGCAGGGCCTCTGACCCCCAGCTGCTACAATGAAGCGAGAAAATATCACATTTTTGTGTGCTCTAAGGAAAAGTAAAAAAAAAAAACCCACTGCTATAGAAAGACAAGATAAAACACAGGTTCACACACAGCCATCGGAGAGGATGTACATCCAGCCAACATGTTCAGCTATAAAATGTGTTTTCATCATCATCACTGTCAGTGATGGATGATGTCATATGAGTCAAAGACACTCAGGAGCTTTATTTCTCATCATTTAAAAACTGACGGTAGATCTGTAGTGAATCATTCACTATCAGTCTCTATGGTGGCGTGAAAATATTCTTTCTATTATTCTGTTGTCATTTTTTTCTTCTGTATTTTGCTTTGTTGTCTTTTTGGCTGATTTGTCTTTTCTGAAATGTAAGCGTATGATCAGTTAGGTTTTTTGTGTTCTCAGTCATTGCTGCTTTTGTCATTGCCGTCTTTGTTTGTTCGCATGTTTTGTGCTTTTTTTGATGCGTTTTCTAAAATATTTGGTGATTTCTGCTGGGTCCAATTGTGTCTTGTTTTGCATTTTCCGGAGAAAAAAAAATCCATTTTAAGAAAGTTATTTGAAGAATTTCAGAGCTTTACCAAACAGACAAATAAAATACACATTGTGAATGTTCATACTTTGATTTTATACAAAGACTGTATTGTGATGTGACATCGACACTTGACAAAATTGGCTCTCGGCATTCCTTCATAGCATCAAGTACTTCAAATATACTCTGAATGCTGTCATTTTGCTTTCCTCTCTGCCTCCAATATAAATTCCTGTGCATTTATGCTACATAATGCATTAAGTGATTTCGGGTCTTTTTTTTTTTTTTTTTGTGCAAACACACACTGCTTCAGGGTCAGAGAGTCTCGTTAAGCCACGACTGATGCACTCAGACAGTCACACTGCCTCGTGAAAATAGGGGAGTTTAGGCTTTTATCTTTCCCCGTCCATTTTAATAAGCACACTTTGTGACAGCTTAGGTTTCCCTGGCATCTTAGGTGAAGCACAGCTGAGGCGGAGACTTCCAATTAAAGAGGGAGGGAGACATGTAGAGTGACACAGAGGAAGGTGATGAGAGATAAAATGCGGAAAAGGCACACGGCTGGTAAAAGAGAAGAAAGGTTTAGATCAGCATTGCCTTTTTTTTTTATAACCCCACTCTTGTCTGTGGCTTTGCCTTCGTTAACCGAGTTAAGCCTGTTACATTAGCCGCTGGAATGCTTTATGTACTTGTACCAATTCAATTATTTGTTTCTGCGACTCGGCTGTGGCAGGAAGTGAGGAGAGAGGCACTCACATAAATTCTAGTTGTTAATTTCCAAGTAATGCAGTGTCCGTGATCATTTAAGACAAGACAATTGATATCGCTGTCAGGAAAGAGACATCGCTAAAGGATGCTTTTTTTGTTTTTTTTTATTGTTTTTTTTTCTCCTCGCTTGCTGAACATCACGGTGACACATGGTTAAAATGAACATCTCGGAAGCTCTTTGATTAATGTAGTACAACAAGAGAAATGGGAGGCTAAAATGCCTGCACACGTCTTGATTCTGGATATTTGACTCATCAAATGAAATACTCTCTGTCTGTCTTCTCCTGCCCCTCTGTCGAGGACCTCTCAATCGTTTTCTTTGTCATTAATCAATAGACATGACAGTGACAAACACTCTGAGGTCCCTGTCCTAGTCTCTTTTTTTCCGGCTTTATTGCTTTATGACTCCTCATTGTCAGGCTTGCCGACACATGTATTTCCATGTCATCTTTTGAAGGTGTCAAGAATATGACAGATTGAAATGTAGCGAGGTTAAGGGGGGTAGGGGGAGTCATGAGCAGGAGGCAATGGCAGTTCATTTATGTCTGTCTTAAATGGAGACAGCGATCATAAATTCATAGGTTAACATACTCTGAGCCGCTTCTTACAGAAGCTCATTTTTGCCCCTATGAAAAAAAGACAAAGTAGCATCTCAAACTAATGAGGTGGTGTCTTAATTGTAGACAATATCTCAATTAGTAATTTACTATCGCACAACAATGACTTAGTGTCTCAAAATATTAATATAATATTTTAAATGAGAAGCTACTTAAATTTCACAAGAATTTTGTCCTTTTCTTTTCCTTTTTGGTTTCAAATCTTTTTTATTATTATTTCCACGATGAATATACAAGTAACAATGATACATTGAAGATGAGTATCACAACAATAACAAAAATATCCTCCACAAAACAACCCCAAGGTTGGGCTAGTGTAACGCTAAATGGTATCAAAGTTTAGTAAAAGTACAACATTTACATATAAGAAGAAAAAAGACTTACAGAAATCTTGAGGTAGAACATTGACCCGACCTGCCCACCCACTCACCCCAATCCCCTATCCCCACCCCCAGTCTTAAAAGAGGTTAAGTAAAGGGCACACAAAAAGAAGAAAACAAGATAGTGAATTTTTCTTTAATTAAAAGTAGTTGGCGGGCTTATTAAAATCAAAACCTTGAGCTACTCGAATGTCATGGGTTCACAATATTTGCTCTCTCATGTTGTAATCTATGCCGTGTAAGAATCATGGAAATAGGTCAGAAAGGATTGCCAGGTCTTATAAAATTTACCCTCCGAGCCTCCAATTGAAGATCTTACCTTCTCTAGAGTTAGACAGTGCATAACACCTCGAGCCACTGAATGTGTGGATGAGGCTGTCCCCTTCCATCTAAGCAGAATGGCCCGCCTGGCCAAAAGCAAGGAGAAAGAGATCACATGGCGCTCAGTGGAAGTCATCTGGGGAACAACATCCGCAGAAACACCAAACAGATCATCAGCAATCATGGGGTTTGGGTCTAGTCTACGCTTCAGAATTTTCGAAAGAGTATGAAAAACTTCTTTCTTTTTCTTTTTGCCATGATGAAGATGCCTCAAAGACGCCATTAGAAGCCCAAAAATGTCAAGCCACGGCAAAGCGAAACTGTGTGGTGTGGGGCTGCAAACCAAAGTCGTGAACAGCGGTATCTCAGCCCCCGAGCACTATTGGGCAGTTTAAGGCCTCAGAAGTAGCATAAGAAAAGTCAATGTGCTACAAAAAAAAGAGTCAAGAGAAGCACCTGGTTTTAAGGTTCAAACTTCTCTAGTGTCACTTTAAGGACTTTCTGTTTCTGAACCCTGACTTAGTTTCTCAAAGAACTG
Organism: Odontesthes bonariensis; assembly: GCF_027942865.1. Taxonomy (NCBI): domain Eukaryota; kingdom Metazoa; phylum Chordata; class Actinopteri; order Atheriniformes; family Atherinopsidae; genus Odontesthes; species Odontesthes bonariensis. The sequence continues at coordinate 14,123,191 of NC_134516.1, read as the reverse complement.
AGTTACCATCTCATCAATCATCTCATCTCATCTCATCTCATCAAGCACTTGGGACTTATGTAAAATTTAAAAAATCTAAATTATTGGCAAGATTCTTTTGATGATGTACTATTGTTACGTTACGATATCATCAATTTAAGATAGTATCTCAAAACTTTGACTTAATGATTATTATGAGAACCTTGCTCGTTATTTTGAGATAATAACACAATTTTGTTATAGTGACTCATTGTTTAAACACAGTATCTCAAAAATATTAGATTTAATAATCATTTTGGGTTAGCATCCTAATAAGTAAATCAAAAGAATATTGTATCTTCAATCAATGACTTGATATGTCATTGATACTGAAATTATTTATTTAATGCATGATAGAATAATGACTCAAGATTCTCATAACTTCAACATTACTTCAACAAGTCATTATTTTAACACAATATATAGAGATAGTTGTTATTTCGAGATTGTCTCTTGTTACAGTAAACGTGAATCCTTTTTTTTCATTTGTGGAATTTGACTTTTACATCTTTCGTATATTGAACCCTTCACACTTGTGTTAACCATACAAATATATGCAGTAATGAAAGATCCAAAAATGAAAGAAATATAATGCTGTATCATTTCAAAACGTCCTTCCTGTAGCTTGGATCAGAGGTGGTAGTTTTTGGTTGGAAAACCAAACACTTCACATCCACCGTAAATAGAATAGAACTGATAGGAAATCCTGTGAAATGCAATCAACAAGGACTGTAATGTTGCATACACCTACAAATGTGTAAATACATATATATATGTGCATCATGTCTCGGAGTGATCATTAGCCACTGCTGCTCACTAAATAACAAAGAAGGGGTCCTTGTCCTGCACCTCGACCACAAATATGGCAACAGAAACAGAAGTGACACAGAAGTGAAACCTAAGGGCAACAAGAACAACTCCCCAGGCATCAGGGCACATTTTCTGGCTCTCAGTTGATCTTGTGACAATAATTTGGAGCCCAATTAAATTACAAAAGCCTCTCTTTTATCTTATATCCTTTTTTAAGCCTCTTTTATCTTATTCATGGTCAGTGTTGTACCTTCAGGCTATGCAGAGTATGGCACCTCAAAGTTGAGCACTTCTGCCCAGAGTTCAGAAGGGCTGCTCATGTCTACATTCCTTGAATGGTCTGTCCTTGATCAAAGTGATAAAGAACAAAAATGCTTCAATTAAGTGGTGTCTTTATTGCTACAAAAGAGAAGTTTATTTCTGAATGGCTGTCTCTGTTCAGAAATAAATCATGTAGGTCTAAGATGACTTCAGAGGAAAAGAGAAAAGATATGATCTTTTGTAAGTAATGAGAGCTTAAAAAAAAAACATGCTAAACACTCAGTAAGTTATTAGACAGAACAACAAACGTCCATGCAGTCTAACACCCAATTAAATACAACCCCAATTCCAAAAAAATTTGGATGCTGTGTAAAATGTAAATACAATGCAAATAGAACCTAGAAAATGTGTTAAATATTTGTTTTTGGGGGCACCATCAACCATGGAAGGCAACATCCAACAACTGTTTTTTTTGTTTGCTTAGTGTTAGAAACCAACTACTTTGTTGGGGTTCAAAATACTTTGTTAAGACTAAAATATATTCTACATCCTGGAACACCGTCACCTGAATGGATGTCATTTTGACACTTCACATCAAACTGCTTTAAAGACTACAAGAACACATATTCTTACGTCATTATCTGCTGTTATTGCCTGCATGGACAAAAGATTCTTATTGGAAAAGTCTCCACTGAACAAACTTACAAGTAAAACATTTCAGCTTTCACAAAGAAATGACACTGTCGCTGAATTGTGTTTTCAGATTCAGAGCTGCGAACAACTGACTACTCTTCAAAACGAGTTTAGTTAATAATTCCATATTACCTGTTAGCGGACAGGACAAAGTCACACATCAGTTACCTTTTTTAAAAGTGAGGCCAGGTGGAACACACCTGTTAATGAAGAATTGCATAAGGGCTGACGGAAACAAGGCCTTGCATAATGGGAAAAAGTTAATTATTGGTGCATGTTTATCACTTTGGGAACAAAATCGGAGGTGAATCTGTTAAATTGTACACCTGTTTTGACAGGCACAGGTTCAGGGTGCAACGAGTTGATCAGCTGGAGCACTTCAGCAGATTAGGCATTTTCAGAAAGATGGACAAAGGGGAGCTTCAGGTTTTTTTCCTCTGAGAAAGAGCCCAACCAACGGGAAGATTTCATGGCTTGCTATACTAGCACAAGATAAGGCTGGTTTAAAGCACTTCAGCCCATATCATGAAGGTGATATATGTGGATATATTTTCCCTTTTGCAAATAAAACAATACGTAGACATTCCTTGGACTGAAACGTTATCATTGACATTCTTTTTTAATAATACATAGTTAATTTCTGGCCAAAAATCATACTGTGTATAGATTATATCCCTCTTAACCTGCAATTATTTTCCTTACTCTATTGTGTATCATGAAGGTTCTCCTCAAAACCAATAAGACATAACATTTTTGCCGCATTCGCTCACCATCAATGAAATAAAAAGACATTCTGATACACTTCTTCACCATCCTCGACACCTTTGCTTAATCCACTTACAATATTTGAGCTGCCGCACAAACAAATTGATATCATCAATTGTGATGTTGGCAAATACCATAGCCAATCTGCTCATGAATGTTTATCTCCTCTAACACTCACCCACCTGCTAAGAGGTGCCACGCTTTAATGAAATTGTTTGGACTAGCAGCGCCCGTTGCTAAGGAACTGTGTTCCTCCTGGTTTTTTGCCTGCAGATTTCTGTCATCAAATAATGATTAGAGATGAGCACACCTCAAGGTGCTCAAGCCACTGAAGGGTATATTCAGAGCTCGATTGGCAAACAGCTTCAGGGTGAGAAGAAACCCTGAAAAATGAGCCTTTGTGTGTCGAGCCTTTGCTGGTGCCGACTTCAGTTGTGGGCCTTTCAAATAATAATAAAAACGACGGCTTCACAACTTAATGCAATTGGGTACGCGTCCATGTTTACATTTTAAAGGCTTACATTTTTAAAGGTCTCTACCTCTGACAAGGTGTCGGCATGAACCTGCTTCCACTACAACACCTCTTCCCAGCGATTACGGATTGTCACAGTCAACTTCAGTGCTACTCCTTTCATCGCTGTTTGATGTCTGATTTCTTCTCCTTTCATATTTTTTTTCAAAATACTCTTCAGCGCACGTAGGCTCTCAGACATAGGTGACATGAAAAGAGTCTAAGATCAGGTGTTTCATGAATATGTTTACACACAGAAGAAATTATTCCTCACTCTTCCGCTGCAGACATCTGGAGGGCTGATGTTTGACTTGATTTGTGCTACTTCACGCTAAACACCGACACTTATTTTGTGTTTCGGGGGGGTATGTGTGCGCGTCTGTTTTTAACATTCATTTATGCAGGTAAGACTTATTTAGTACACTCAAGTATATCCTGAGATTAGTAGCTGCTGAAATAAAATATGAAACGCATGATACAAAGATGATTGCCCCTTTCTTCAGTTAAAGGTTAGAAATTTCAAGCAAAACCATTTGGGGCTTTTATCATGTCTTCTCTCAGGCTGGAGTAGATTAAAGGTATAAAACACCAATTCAAGTGTTTATTTTTCCACCATATTCTTAATATCTTAATGTAAGTCAACGTCTAAAGTAGTTGTATGGTTAAACTAGTTATTTTCATATATGAATGGTATTCATATATCTAGGTATAATCATATTTAGGTCACCTGTAAATGCTAGTTTCTGATATATTACAGACTATATTTACAAATCAAATCAAATCAAATTTATTTGTATAGCACATTTCATGTACAAACAATTCAAAGTACTTTACATAAAATAAAAGCATTGCAGCAGGGAGTGGAAGAAGCATTAAAAATACATAAAAGAATATAAAGAGAAACAAATAAAATAATTTAAATGAATTTAAAAACAAGCAACAGTCTAGATAAGTTAAAAGATATTTCATGCATAGACACATGAGAAAATAAATGTCTTTAACCTGGATTTAAAAATGTCTACATTTGGTGAAAGTTTAATCTCCAGTGGCAGTTTGTTCCACTTGTTTGCAGCATAACAGCTAAATGCTGCTTCTCCATGTTTAGTCTGGACTCTGGACTGGACCAGCTGACCTGAGTCCTTGGATCTAAGAGCTCTGCTGGGTTTATATTCTCTGAACATATCACAGATGTATTTTGGGGCTAAACCGTTCTGGGATTTGTAAACCATCAGCAGGCTTTTAAAATCTATTCTGTGACTGACTGGAAGCCAGAGTAAAGATTTTAAAACTGGTGTGATGTGTTCAGATCTCTTAGTCCGGGTTAAAACTCTAGCAGCAGCGTTCTGAATGAGCTGCAGATGTTTAATGCTCTTTTTGGGAAGTCCAGTTAAAAGAGCATTACAGTAATCGAGTCTGCTGGAGATGAATGCATGGATGAGTTTCTTTTTACAGGCTATACTAACTTAGTTTGTTCTCCAAAGTTTATAGGTTTTCAGAATGTTGCCTTCCAATGATGTAAGAGTGTTTTTAAGTAATCAACCAGATGCGTTTCATTCTACCTGTCTAATTTTTTGGATGAAAATATGTTTTTTCTCAAATTCTGGGGGAGATAAATCCGCTTCAGTCGCACTTACAAACATCAAACATTCCAGTTTCAGTCTAAAGTTTAGTCTGAGGGTTAGCACATATTGGTTTACTCATATGCAATTCATATCTCTGATTAACAGAACTTTTATTTTAGTCAAGCAGGAAGAAAGTGTAATTTTGTCTCCTGCTGCTGACAGTGTTATTTTATCTATGCAGTGATAAAAAGTAAATCTTCAAAAATCACTTCGGTAAAAATCTTTGGATATGTCAGCAACGACGATCAATAATTTTGATCCTTTTACTTCTCAAAAATGTATATAAATGAGTGTATTTTTCCTATATCTAAAATCTGAGAAAAATCATGAACCAAACCAAACAACCCCACCCTTGTGTTATTTAAGTTTTTTCACCTATTCATATAGTCTCTGGGAAAAAAAAGGAAATTGGATTTAATTTATGTTCTATTTAGTCAGCATGTAAAAATGGGAAAAAATACTTTCTTTGATTTAACAACTCAAATACCTAAATAACAATGTGGGGAATCGGAGCATTTCAAACTTAACTCTAGTGGAAATCATGTAATGTATTTTGAATACAAAATAAATTAGAGCTTAAACACTTAGTTTGTTGTAAAAAGTTGCTCTGTCAGTTTTGCATAAATTCAAAACAGAATTTCAGAAAAGTTGTTCGACAAAAAAATTTGGTAACTGGGGAAATGTAATTTAGATTTTTACGGGATAAATGTAGGTTTTAGTTTATTCCCTTTTTTAACTGTTAATCAACAAGTTGGGAGAAAATCCTAACTTAAAGATATGAATAGTAAAGTCAAAAGTCCACTACAGAACAATCAAACATGTTAAGAGCAGGACCTCTACATCCTCTTTGCCAAACATCCCCCTCCCCCACGGGAGGTTTAAACTGTCAGTACATCAAAATCTCCCCTACCCTCTATAGTGCCATCGCCCCCTCCTGCACTCTCTTTACCCCCACTTGCTGACTGTAGGTGAGCATCTGGACAATGGCATACGGTTATCAGAGTCTCTCCACAGGCCCTCTGCATGGTATTCAATCAGGCTGAGGCAGAAGGGCCTCAGGATTGTATAGATCCAGAGGGCCGATCCATAGGGGTGCTCAGCCTCTGCAACTTCACTCACTTTAAACCCCCTCCTTTAAGGTGCTGCTACTGCTCCATTCACCACATGTTTAGATCAATTGTACCCCTGTTAATGGAAAATAATTGAAGTTTTCCTCAAACCTGCTGCTCTTGCAACAAAGAGACGACCTGTGAAGGATGTTTTTAATTCAAAACACTGTGCTAACAGGGGGAGCTGGGCCTAAATTGACGTCTGTGTTCTCTGATGAGAAAAGACATTTTTTATTTCTGCAGTGAGGCTAGGAGGCATCCTTGTGATAATTACCACTGCTGCAGAACAGAGGAGAAAGAAAGCTTTCTATAGAAGCTCGCTATAGAAAGAAAGAAGATGATGGCAGTGAAATGCAGAGACATCAAGAGTCACGCCAAAATGGTTCCCCTTCGATGCATTAATGCCCATATCAATTGAATAGCATCTAAAGTGCTTTGAAAGGAGGTCTATGTGAGATACACACACATAGACGGCTTGGACATAGTCAGCACATCTTGTGATCTCCATCTCTAATGTAAACTTGGTGAGTGTGGAGGGAGGGTAAAGATGTTAACTGTGAAAAATAAATGTCATCATTGGCCACTCCTTCAAGATGGTTTCTTCTGATAAAAATTCTATGCTCGAACTTGGCAACTCGAATCAATCGGCACAATTAGAGCCCGTGAGCCATTACGCAGTGCACACATCTTCCCATTTGTTACACCGAATGCTTTCGACTCTCATTGTGCATGGCGAGGCGCTTGTAAGGAGACTCAATAGTGAGACGAGAAGTGGAGTCTTAAGAGACTCTTCTTTGTGATCAGGGTAAATATAGCTCAAGGTAAATGAACATGTTAAGTGCAGCAGAGGTTCCCAACCTGAGGGCCAGGGTCCTGGATGCAGGTCAAAACGTGGCCCTTTCACAGACTGCATGTGCAGAGGGAAGAATAGCACATGGTGCCTCTGTGTGATCCCGTTGAGTACATGCATCCTCACACATTACAGGTCAACACACTTATTCTCTTAAATCAAGTTAACATTATTTGCCTCAAGTCGTAGAAGTCAATTTCTCCGTGTCTTGGTGGAGACAGAAAAGAAAATGCAATTTGCTGCACGGCAAGAAGAAGAAAACTCCATTTAGGAATCGAATTTGGGACAAGTTCAAATAATTTTATCAAGTCATACTGCCACAAAGGACTCAATATCAAACATAAATCAACTCATTAAAGGGGGTATTTTTCATTTCAGAACATCTAAACGTTAACATCATTCCAGCCCAACAATAGTTGACAGTAATTCACACTTAAACCAAAACCATATAATAGGCAATAACTAATGCATGCACGTACCTAATATACTTATTACCATTATGTCTTCTGAACTGCTGGCTTTGTCTGTGAGGTCCCAAATTATCCTTTGTCCTAACTACCCAAACTCTATTCAGGTTCCAACCCTTTTTACCCTTTTACACCCCTTTGTGTTAAGTTGCATTGTTGGATGCTGGTTTGACTGTCATGGCTTCTGGCTGGCTGCTGCTAAACTTACTTTGGGGGCCCATTTTGGATCTTCTGCGGTCCTGGGTTCAGATCTCGTATGTGCTTCCATTTTTTGTTATGTAATCTCACAGACTCCTTATCTACACATTCAAAGGTTCATCCATGAAATCAATCAGGATGATTAAGCCTATGCACCATCCAAACACTGTTACATTGAAACTACAAAGCCAATAAGGATGTGGAGGGATAAAAAAAACACTTCTCAACACCCTCAAACTGTTAATGTGTTGATATGAATGTCAATATATGTTATTACAATATGTTACTTAAAAAATATCCAGGGAAAAAAAAATTCTCTGGTCTATACTGCAGGGAATACTTAGATTAAACTGAGTCTTTTTTAACTTTACATTTGTTGATTATTATTGTGATATATTGTGTATGAATGAATCCAAAAATCAATGTAATGTTTTGGTGTAATGCTGCATTCATACCATTCATAGTTTGTATTGGATGTATTTGCTAAACATTTATTTGTAAATGTTTTTTATTCAAGTAAAATGTGTGTACTTTTCGCCCCGAAATATCTTTTCTCTCATAATTTCAGCCAGACATTTTATTACACTTTAGTTGTACTTAGTCACATGAAACTTTCAAATCTTATGGCTGCCTGTATATTCTGAAGGTTTCCAATTAGCAGACTGTTTTTTCTTATCTCATTCATAGCTTGACTTAGAGAACATCATGTTCCTGAAAATATGAAAAATCTATGTATTTTTTATGTCTGGAAATGAATGAAATTAGTGGATATTTAGTTGTGCAAAAAACTTTTTGTCAATTAAGATTAATTATTTCGGTAACTTGCAATACAAAAAACCAACCGAGAAACCTTTATTGTAATATCTTACTCTCCTTTCATTCTCCATATACCTTTATTTTCTTGCCTTGATGTTTACTTTAAACCTTTGATGCACATCGTCTACTACAATGGATAGTTGTCGCTGTTCCTTAAAATAACAGGTAATACAAAAAATGTAGTAGGATACGTTTCAAGTCGTTTTTTTGGAAAATGAAAAAGACATTCCATTTTTTCAATAATTTATGCCCAAAGTGGATAAAAGAATCAAATCGTACAATAGGATGACTCACAGCCTTATTCTGTTGCCACAAAGCTGAACTTTAAGACATTTTATCCGTTACTGGCATGAATAACATCTCACTTAAGCTGGAATACTCGGCCAGTTTGTGATGCCGACTTTGAGTTTATTAAATTGTTATCTCAGTCTAAGCTGAGAAAACTTTGAAAACATCAGGGTTATTCATTTTATAAAGCTTGCCAGGGAAGAAATTTACAAAGTTGTGCTTCACATGATGACTAAACCTAATTTAAAGAGTAAAGAGGACGCAAACAAGGGTAAAAACGTCATGTCTAGGTTTTTTTATTTTTTATTCTCCATAATCTCTACGTTAATGTATGATATCATTAACCTGTATGTTTTCTTTCGAAGGTTTGTCATGTAAATCACCTCCAGGCCAGGGCTCTTCCTTAAGTGCAATGGAGGTTCAATCTTTAAAAGGGCCCCTCTGAACTTCTCCCTAACAGGCTTCCTTGGCACACTCCTGTCTCCCTCAGACTTGAGACATCTTCACCTAAATCAGTGGACGGCCTGTCCCTGATTAGCTTTAATTACAAGCTTAAATAAGTAAGCCAGGCTCACTGTGGATCAGCACCAGCATTTTCTATTTAAATTTCAATTCTATTCAATTTAGGAGGTAAATTACATGAGCAAAAATTTTAAATAGCAGCAACAGTCTGGCAGCTCATCTGTACCGGGTGATTGATGTAAGCGGCACCATATTGAGATTGCTTGAAGTTACATCATCCTCTGTTCACTAGGCCTATGTTCGGATCATAAGTAGGTATGGAGGAAGGAAGCATAGAGGATGAACGGAAGGATCTCGTGGGAGTGACGAAACAGATGTCTCACGTAGTATAGGGGTGAGCTTCTCTGTTGAAAGTAAACCAGTCAGTCAAAATGTTTCTTCCACTTTCTGATTTTGAAGTGTGAGTTATGAGACAACCTGTCCGACGGTATCTATTTAAAGGGCTGTATCTACTCATGAAAATAAGCAGATGAAGATATTAGACAATTTGAGATGAGAGATCAGCTGATCTGCAATGACTTTAAGGATGAATATTACTGTTTAGTTATTTTTGTTCTTTTGTCAGAATAGCTCCTTAAAGACCATTAATTAAGATCAATTGGCCATTAACTCAACAGTGTGTGGACATTGGCTGCCCATAAACTGTGAATATGTTTTCTTTTGTTCCGTGTCTGCATGTCAGTGTTTGGAAAATGTGTTTTTTTTAACGGAAAAATGTCATAGTGCATCGCACAAAATTTTAGACTCCGCCGTACTTCCAACTTTGTTGCCACACTCTTGGAGAAGCCCCTATTTCAACATGACAATGCTTCTGTAAAAAAAGACATGGCATTCTAAGCTTGGTGACTTCAGCTTGATTGTCCTACACTAAATCCATGCAGAACCAAATCATTTACAGCTCTACAATGGTTTGTCTGCATCCATCTGTTATTACACCATTAATAGTCTGAGTAGCATGGTTTAATGCCACTGTTTAGGGTTTCTTTATATAAAACTATGGCTGGCCACCTAGGGACAGCTACTTTATTCTACTTCCTTCTATTTGTTCACTCACCGTTTATCTATGGTTTCAGTTGGCATTTCACTCACTGTGGGATTCAATTTAGTCCCCACAGCTTGAGAATTAGATAACACAATGTCGTAGATAGGATTAGGCACCAAAAATAACCTGGTGGGATTTAGGTATCAATATTTTTTAGATGGATTTAAAAAAAAATAACTACTTGCAAAAGTTTTGGAAGAGGCTATGGTTGTAATTTTACGCATCTTTAAAACATTAATTCACCTCTTCACTTTATTATATTTACCCAACATGTTAAAAAAATCCAAAGGACTCTCTGAGATCATTTTTTAAGACACAGGTCCTGACCCAACAGGAAGATGCGACAGCTTTAAAGAGACAACAGGCTGGAGAAACCAAGATGGCTGCTACAACCACGAAACACTGTGTAGAAGAGGATATCTTGTTCAGATATACATTGCTCATTTTTAAATAAACAAAAGCACATCAACTCATCAAACTCATGTTCAACTTACGTGCTTTAAACCCAAGGCTTTTTATGGTGTGCTCCAGGTAAATTCACTATGTAGATATCTGAAATGCAAAACATCTCCATGTCCCTCCTCCTCAAGATAGGGTGAGATGTGAAAGTTTTTTTACTTGAACCAAATTGAAACTGTAAATTACACAGTAAAGAACATATTTGTAAAAATGACTGAATCATGCTGAAGTAATTGAACCGCTTACAAAAACTCTCCACCACAGGCATTTGGGTTCGATGCAACAGAAATTAAGTCATTAGTTTTGCTCCTGAGTTTATTTCCCAGGGATGGATATCTGGTTAAAAATGGAATATAATGTGTAACACAGAAAAAAACCAACAAACGGTTGTTGAGTATAAAGTGGCTTCTTTATGTGAATGTAGTTTTACACACATTCTCTTTTGTGGTCCAAATTAACAAACCCAAAACTCACATTTTTCAGTGGAATAAACACACTAAAAAAGAACAATACGAAATAGACAATAAATGTTTATTGTCAAGCTGTCAGGGACGAGCCTCAATTTTACCATTCATGCAACACAGGAAGGGGTTGATGTCTGATCATAACATTCAGAGTCAGTATCACCTTCTTAGGTATGTGTTGTTGAGTAATGATTGTGTGCCTTGCATCCCCTTTGGGGAAATGTGAAGTTATATTATTCATCTGAGTCAATTATGTCATTTGTGTAATTATACCAGCATGTGAGTGGTGAAATCCCAGCAAGCAGCTGACAGGATGGGACCGCTTCAGGAAGTGACAAATTCTCATTTTCACATGACTGCAGTGTAGAGGCAACATCGTGAATGGTTTTATTTGTGGCATCAGAGAAGGAGTTTTATGAAGCACACTACAGGTAAATGATATTTCAACATGCAGCTTGATGCATAGACATCTTGCCAAATCCTAAACTCTTATGTGTGTGCATTTGGACATACAGTGAGGCGTGTGACGTACAGGTGAGGTCTTGCCAGTAGGCAGGTGAGGGGTTACGAGGCCCGGCTCTGTCAAAAGGATGATAATTAATGATCAAATGTTAGCGGTGGTAGTGGCGCTGCTGCCGGGCTCCACTGATGCCATTAATTCAGCTCAGTGAAGCTCAGGCCTTTTGCTCAGGACCTGCTGCAGCTGTCACGGTGCTTGCTTAATTATCCCCTCACCCCCGTCTCACCCGCCCCTCACCCCTTCAGCCCGCGGCCACCATGAGACTGCTGCCCCCACCCTGCCAACCCCTCCCCTCCACCTCTCTTTCCATCCTTTTCCTGGGGTCTGCAACTGAGCTCAGGGCAAAAAACAAAGAGGTTAAAGTGGGTGAGTGAGTTTCTGCTCTGTCTGCATGTTCACTGTCGGGCACAGTGGTGAGACATGATGTCAGTGCTCATGTTCATTTACCTGAAATAAACTGATATCACAGTATGTGCTGCTGTACGGCAGAAACCCTTTTAACTCATGGGGCAAATAAAAAGGTGTGGACACATTTGTGCAAACCTTTCCAAAGTTCTTGGCTGAGGTGCATCACATACCTTAAGAAAAAAAAAAGAAATAATAAAGACAAATTACAGCAACAAAGACAAAAGCACAGCAGAATAAAGACACCAAAACAAAGAATAATACTTGACAATGAACAACAAAAAATTGAAAAAGCAAGACAAAGTTTGAGATAACACAACATTTTACAAACATTAGGCCTCATGCAACAACCGTTCGTACGCACAGATTTGTTGTTAAGTCGTGCGTACGAGTGATTTGAGAGAATTTGCGCATTCACCAATCTTTTCGTATTTTCCGTTTTCTTTCAGGTACGAACAGAATTTACGACTGATCCAGACTTGTCGTAGGAGTTTCGTAAAATAGTCCGCTGTTGTTCCAATCAAGTTTGCTTGACTAATGGCTTGTATATCTAATTACTTTGAAGAAAACATATATACATATATATACAGTATATATATATATATATATATATATAGATTATACCCCATAATGATGCTGACATTATTCTGTTTGACTGAAATTACGCACTAATTGAAGATTAATTTGACTCTGTATATAACAAGGTCAATGGGAAATGTAACCAGCAGCTGACCTGCTACTTTTGGATGTCTTAGCGCATGTGTGCTTTGAGACCGTGTAGACAGACAAATGGCTGACATCACGATTTAGATTGCCAAGGACTGTACTGCTGCAAATATGCAGCTTGCTAAAGCCACAACTCCAGAGAGAAACACGCCGATCAAACCCAATTCCACCACACGTCCAGGTCCTCACCACCCTTGGATTTTTAGCCACTGGAACCTTTCAGAGGGAGATTGGAGACAGATCGGGGGTGTCCCAGTCCTCTGTGAGTCGTGCGCTCCCCTTGGTCATCAAAACTCTCATCAGTTTATCACCCATGGTACATCAAATTCCCATACACCGCTGTCCAACAAGTACAAATTAAGAGGGACTTTCATGCCTTGGCTGGACTGCAAAACATAATCGTAGCAATAGACTGCACACATATACGCATCAAAGCACCCGTGCCGTTGTGGAGCGCACTGAGCTGAAGGCCAGGTGGGTGTGTCTCAATACAGCGGGGGGCAAACTGCTCTATAGCCCAGAGAAGGCATGCCAGATTTGCACAATATTGCCATGAACAAGGGTCTCCTACTACCTGAACCAGCCCAGGCAGACCAGAAGGTGTGGTGCCAGAAGACCCCCCTCATGGACCGCCCCATCAAAGTGCCATCATGATGAGGCAACAACTGATTGCACGGCTTTAGTTGCAGTGTATCAGCACATTTTTAAGCTATTTTCATATCAAACCATTTCTGTTTTTATTTCGGTGACATAACAAACTACAGGTGACACGGAATTAACAGCACTCGTAATTGCTTCCCATTTCTTCGCTTTAGCAGGTTCTGTAATTCCACTGCTGACACTGCTAAAAATGACAGATTTTCCTTTTTGGATCTCTGAAAGCAGAACTTCAATCTCAGAGCCCCTAAAGTTGTTCTTTTTGCGCTTTGATGCCATTCTCATGACTCAACACTTCCTGGCACAGGAGCGAGGAAGCACAGCCTTATATGGTATAATTTAAATTCACTATCCTCGTGCATGTGCACTTAAATACACATGGGTGGCATTCATTATTTACGCATATGTATTTAAGTTACACTTTTTCCAAAGTTAAGAGCGTTAGTTGAATTTGACGTGGTGTGTTCGTACGAGACCTTCGCCAATTGTCTTTTTTTTATTTTTGATTGTGAAATTTTCTTTGAGACTTTGGGTATTTTGTGCTACTTTCACAACAGCACCTATGAAGCCTCTCATGCAACTCCTCATTGATGAAATAAAAGTGAAACAGATTTATGTTGTTTAAAATGAAGGGAGACTGTATCTGTGAAACCAGCGCACCTGCCCGTAGGCTAACACACACTTGCATGTAATATTTACCAGTGTCAGATATCCTAACCTGACTGCTCTGAGAGTGAAGTTAAGTTTACCTGCTTGTCTCAGCACAGGAGACATTCAAGGAGCACACTCTCACACTAACAAATAATCTTAAATATTTCATCCCGTCTGGGCGACAGGTTTAGACCTCTCTGCACTTCCAAGTTGTTCTGAAGCCAGTGAGTTGCAGAGAAAGAATAAAAAGGGGGTTTATATTCGCTCTCACTTTGCTGAAGGATTATTTCCGTACCTGTTCAAACATGCTCAGCTGAATTATTTATCTCGCTGAGCCCCTACACTGCACACTTGTACCGTAAAACATAAAACATCTCACTCATGCTTTTACCTCTCCACCGTGAAAATGCACCTTAATACACGGGGTGGACGAAAAGGGGACACATGAGGGCGGGAGTTTCTGCCTCGAAGGAAAGAGAAAACAACACTGCCTGCGGCAAAACAAATGCAACGCTTGCTGGTTAACCTGAGTTCTGAGCCGAGGGTTGTGATTGTGTCTCAATTATAGATGAGCTCTCAGAGTGGATCACTAGATAGTTGACATGTTGCGCTCTCCCTGTGAAGCAGCTCAATACCTTTTTGTACTCCAGGACTCTGAGTGGAAAGTTCCAGGTGGTTCCTGAAGCTGCGATTCATGGCAACACATCTTTGGACCTCTTTTACAGACATAAAAGTTATTTTTTTACACTAATACCAGTGTTTAGTTGTGATTTTTGTTAGCTAGCCTGAAACTAAAATAGCTTTTTAGTCATGACACTGACTTATACTCTTTTGTTGTGGCTATCCATCCGTCCATTGTCTTCTGCTTATCCGAGGTTGGGTCGCAGAAGCAACAGGTTAAGGAGGGAAACCCAGCAACGTTCTGAGAAGGGATATGTAATCCCTCCATTGAGTCCTGGGTGTGCTTTGGGGCCTCCTCTCAGTTGGACTCCAAAAAGAGGGGACCAGGAGGCATCCTAACCAGATCCCCGAACCACTTCAACTGACTCCCTTTGATGCGGAGAAGCAGCGACTCTACTCTGAGCTCCCTCCAGATGACCAAGCTTCTCACACTATCTCAAAGGCTGAGCCAAGTCAGTAAACCTATTTCAGTCTCTTGACTCTGCAACCTCATTCTTTCGGTCAATACCTTGTTCTTGTGACCATAGGTGTGGGTTGGAACAAAGATGGACCAGTAAATAGAAAGCTTTGCCTTCCGGCTTAGGTCCCTCTTCACCACGACGGACCAGAGCAGTGCCCTCATTACTGCTGACGAATCCCTAATTCATCTGTCCATCTCTCACTCCAATTGTCCATCACTCATGAATAAGACTTCTGGATACTTAAACTCCTCTGCCTGAGGCAGGGACTCATCCCCGACCCAGAGAGAGCATTCCATCTTTTTTCAGTTGAGAACCGTGGCCCCGAATTTGGAAGAGCTGACTTTATTCCTGGCTGCGTCACACCCAGACCAAAAAAACACTCCAGTGCGCGCTGAAGGTTTGGACTGAAAGAAGCCAACACATTACATTACATTATATTAGGGTCATTTTGCTTTTAACCAAAGCGACTTACAATAAGTGCGTTCAACATCGGTAGGCAAAAGAACTTCAGGTCACAAGAAATCACAAGTGCATTACCTTCCAAAACCAAACAGCTAAGAGCAAAACTAGTGCTAGAGTAAGTGCGATAAGTCAGGTACCTAGACAGATGGGAAGACAATTTAGAAAACAAAGACAATTTAGGATTCAGTATAAACACAAGAAACTTGTGCTAAAGAAAATAAAAAATTAAAATAAAATAAAGGACCAGACTCAGTGAATAATTCCCTACACTCCCTATTATATAGATCAGTGAGCAGTGCTGACCAACATATCATTGGGGTCATCAGGTGGGAACCTCCTTCCATCAGTGTTTCGTCTAGTTGGGCCCACGACACCTCCAGGAGGCTAAACAATGACCACTGGCATCCCAGAGTCACCCCCCTAATGCCAGCCAACACTGCCCCTCACACCACAACCACCATAATCTACCTCAGCCTCTCACCAACTGCACACCAGTCACAGCGGGGTGGGGATGCAAACCCTGGTTCGGGTAGGGGAAGAAATAAAAGAGGTAAGAAAAGCAGGAATGGGATTCAAACCCTGGTTCGGGTAGGGGGTAATGAAAATATAGAGGGTGCCAGTGGTGGAGGAAACAATAAGTACATAAGGAACTAGGACGGAGCAGGTGATGTCCTAAGAGGGCGGATCAAGGTAGTGTTTCCTGAAGAGGTGGGTTTTCAGCCTGCGGCGAAAGATGGGCAGCGACTCAGCTGTCCTGATATCAGTCGGGAGATCGTTCCACCATGGGGGTGCCAGAACAGAGAAAAGCCGTGACCGTGTCGATCGTGCGCAGGGACCCCTGAGTGACGGGGCAGCCAGGCGCCTGGTGGCAGCCAGGCGCCTGGTGGCCGCAGAGCGAAGTGGTCGGGCGGGGGTGTAGGGCTTGACCATAGCCTGGAGGTATGAAGGAGCTGTTCCTTCTACTGCCCTGTAGGCTAGCACCAGAGTCTTAAACTGGATGCGAGCAGCTACAGGGAGCCAGTGTAGAGAGCGGAGAAGGGGAGTGGTGTGGGAGAACTTGGGGAGGTTGAACACCAGACGAGCAGCAGCTTTCTGAACCAGCTCCAGAGGTCTGATGGCAGAAGCCGGGGCGCCAGCAAGGAGGGAGTTGCAGTAGTCCAGGCGGGAGATGACAAGAGCCTGGATGAGCACCTGTGCTGCCTTGTCGGTGAGGAAGGGGCGAATCCTCCGGATGTTGTAAAGGAGGAATCGGCAGGAACGGGTCACTGATGCGATGTTTGGCGAGAACGACAGTTGGTCGTCCAGGGTCACACCCAGATTCCTCGCGGTCCGGGTTGATGTCACCACGGAGTCATCCATGGTGATGGCCAGATCTCGGAACGGGCAGCCCTTCCCCGGGAGAAACACCAGCTCAGTCTTGTCCAGGTTGAGCTTAAGGTGGTGCATCGACATCCACCCCGAGATGTCTGCCAGGCACGCAGCAATGTGTGCTTCCACTTGGGTGTCAGAAGGGGGAAAAAGACAGAATCAGCTGGGTGTCGTCTGCATAGCAACACAACCACACAATCTGCAAAAAGCAGAGATGGTGTCCAAATTAGGCGCCCTCCTCTACTCGACTATACCTTGACATCCTGTCCATAAAAGTCACAAACAGGATCGTGACAAGGGGCAGCCCTGGTGGAGCTCAAAACGAGTTTGACCTAGTGCCAAGAATGCAGACACAGCTTTTGCTTTTGTTATAATGAACTGAGTAGCTCGGAAAAGCAACTTTGGTACCCCATACTCTGGTAACACCCCCTCCCCAAAGTCCCTCAGGGAACACGGTCGTAAGCCTTCTCCAAGTTAGCAGAACACATGTAGACTGGATGGTCAAACTCCCATGATACCCTCAGTAACTCTGCAAGCGTAAAGATCTAGTCCACTGTTCCTCGACCTGGGTGAAAACCACACTGCTTTTCCTGAATCCAAGGTTCAACAATCGATCAGAGCCTCCTGTCCAACACCCTGGAGTAAACTTTCCCGGGGAAGCTGAGTAATGTGATGTGTTGTAGCTATTTGACACTAAACAATCAAAGAAACTGATGCCGAAACAATAACGCCTCATGTTTTGCTGCCTTTCACAGTGTATGGAGCTAAGAAAAACAAAAAATCAAAAACTCAACCAATGGTATCTTCTTTTAGACATAGACAAACTGGAGGGCAATTAAGAGAGAAAATGAAGAGGACTGAAAACTTCCAGCTACATTTCCCTTAAACAATAGGAATCCCACAGAGATGTCCCGAAACAAGCTAGAGTCAGCCGAAAACTCAACTGTCAAACACAAAAGTTGTCATGTCACCACTGGTCGCACTAGCTGACTGTGCAACTGCAGCTCAAAGTTGAGGAGGCAGTGGACAGAGCTGACCTCTGACCCCTACAGCTCTCAGTAAAACAGGCAGTGCATTGCTGAATTGAGGGTGCAAATCAGGGTTGGTTGAATAGTTCAAATTTTCCAGCTGCTCATTAATCAGTCTAACAACTGGCTTCTGCCATTAAATCTGCAAAGGTCTGTGAGTGCCTGGCATGTGAAAAGGGTGGAAAGGGAAGTCCCAGCCTTCTTGTTGCAAAAAAGAATACAACGTTGTCTGTTAAGGAAAAGTTTGGTTTTCAAATAAATGCAAACAGCAAGCTGAAGGACCTGAGCACATATAATGCCATCAAAAAAGTGTAACCACAAGAAGCCAAACACTTCTGTTCAGAGCTTCTCATTCTTATGAGTTCACTGAACAGGTTTATTATTTACCTACAAACCATTAAATCTGCCAAATTAAATACAGTAGTTACATATGTTTAACAGCCAAAACCTGATGTAAATATTTGACAGAGTCTCCTCATTTTGGTCTTTTTTTTATGCCTTTAATGGATAGGACAGTTTAGAGAGAGAGGAAGCAGGGGAACGACATGCAGCAATGGGCCGTTCGATGCGGGACTTGAACCAGCTGATTCTTTGAGACTTTTGGGGTCCAACATAAATCAGAACAAAAACTCTAATTGTTACAATCAAGTCACATAAGTGTACCCTAAAGTGAATGAAAAAAAGACGAAACAACCTCTTTAGGATTTGCGCGGCGACAAATGCAGAATGCATAAGTGTCATGCACATCGCTCTGGAACACGATGTGCTGTTATCTTTCAGTGGACCACTGGAAGGATTCTAATTACAAAATGAGAAGTGATTCTTTAATGGCTATGGTGTGGGCCTCCTCAATTTATTATAATCACGCAAGAGAGTGTCTCAAGATGAAAGATTATCAAAAGAGCTGAGTGCGATGGCTCCAAAAATTAATATTATCAAATAGCACCAATCTTCACTTATCAAGAAGAGCACACGATAATTAAATCCAAAAAGCACAAGTTTTTCACATTGTCCTTCCAATTGAACATTACCATAGTGGTGATAGTTAACCTAATTGAAACGTTTCCTCTCCAGTGACAACTGGAGGGATTAAGATCTTAGATTTATGCTTTAAGTTCTTTTTTTTTTTTTTTTTTGCTACAAATGTTTGGTAAAGTGACGGTTAAGTAAAGTAAAGTGGGGAAGTGGATGGCCTTTATCTTTCACTTTATATCTAAATTCTAAATTTCTAAAGTCTCTGCGGTATTTGGCATCACGAGCCAATTTAAAGCTATGCAAAGGGAAACAGACAGGCCAAAAACAATGTTTCAGATGTATAATGAAAGAAAAAAAAACTCTGCATGAACACAGATCCAAGATAAAAGCAACTGAGAAAATCCTTATCATAAAACTAAGGCTATCTAAAGGTAAAAACGAATGCTCTTAACGCTTGGCCTCCTGTTCTCTGTGTATCATGTACATGGACCATACACATGATTGCAACATACTCAGAGACGTTAAAGATGAATACACTTTTACTACTTAAGTTTCTACTTATACTTGGTGGGATCTATTTAAAATATGAAGAGCCGTGAAATGCAAAAGAACAACATTCTATCATTTCCATACAATTTTGCATTAAAAAGGGGACATCTGCACCAACAAAGTGCTTTCAAATGAAACTGACATCTGTCCATAACAACCAGCCTGAAAAAGTAGATCACATGACCTTCTACAGCACATACAATGGACGCGCACATACCGGTGCAAACAAAGCAAAGCTCGCCTGTACTGACAACCAGCCTGAACTGTTGCTAAAAGTAACAACTTGATAGGAAGCAGACACGGCAGCGAAAAAGTAGACTGGAATTCGTGACGAAGCAAATATTGCAAGATCTTGAAGCAGTAAAGGGAGTATTTTTTCATTGTGAAAGGAAGCCATGGTAAAAACCATGGTAATGAGGAAGGAGTAAACACACAAGAAAGATGTCATCACAAAAGCTGCGGCGAACGTAACGCTACATTTTGGCAAACAATTCTCCAAAACATCACGGTTTCTGTGGCTGTTTTCAGAATTTCTGCAAGTTCACTTGACTGACTACAAGGTCGTTCTGGTTCCACTTCTTTTGCAACAACTGCTGAAAACAAAGTTACAATGTCTCCCTGCTTTTTTTTTTGGTTTTCGTCACATACTCACACACCTCAATGCAAAACCTCCTATGTGCAAACAGCTCACTCACCAGCTCCCTGCTGCCAGTTAAACACAGAGTGAAGGCAGACGGATGTGTGCCTGCTCTGAAGAGAAATACTGCATTCGCAGTCAACTTTCAACTGTTTGTCCAAAACGATTCTAAATTTGTTTCTGCTTTTTAAAAAGTCCCTAAATCAACCAGTTAAGTAAACTGTTAGTGTTGATTTCTGTGAATAAAAGGGATGTCAGGCTCATTAAGTATATATTAGGCTTGAAAAGTAAGAGTAAGAGTTCGTTCCACACTCTTCTCCAGATATGGTCTCTTCTCGAGCAACACCACGCTGGTGGTTAAAGAAATGCCAAACTTCACATTAAAAACATCAGTTTAAAAATCAATGGATAACGTCACAGTGCCATCTTTTATAAAGAGTCAATGAAAGGACATTCTTCCAAACTCTCAGGAAGAATGTATGTGCTGGTTTTAACAACAACACAATTAAAATATTTCTAAATTGTAAAAGGTTGTACAATATGATTTTACCGTGCAATAATCTGCATTTCCGATTAAAATTTTGCGGTTACCGCTAACTGTAAATAGCAGATGGTTGCATATTTTTGAAGACTTCATGGAACAATTTGACACTTTTATGCTCTTGCAATCGATCTTTAATTCTTCTTGAAAGCTGGAGTCCTTATTTGTTGCCAAAGGATGGAGCCATACTAAATTGACTTAGAAAAAGGAATTACATTAAAATGTTATGAGCTTTTCCCTGTAATGACAGTGAAAGTCTGTAGAATCACACACAAATGTTGATAGAGATCAATCCTATCAAAGCTCTTGCAGCACAGCATATAAGATGGAAGAAAATTTCCTCTTCTCCGAATGCACAAAAGCAATAAGGAGGTCTCTTCTACCCCTCTCTCCCTCCATGCACTGGGGGCGGCTTTCTGCATCAGAAGAATTCCCGGCAAATTAATGCACTACCTCTTGGGCTAATTAAATTAGAGGGGATCAAAACTACAGAGCGGCTTTTGTGGTGGACACAATGTTGTGCTTCATGCGCTCTTTGCTCTGGGGGGAATTTCTGCCATTTAGCCTTCTCTCTGCCTGCAGCTCCATGCTGGACTCGCTCTAACACAGTCAAGTTTCTCTAATTTGCTTGAATGAGAAAGAATTATTAACTGATAATAAGAAACCGAGAGAGAGAGGGAGAACGCGTCGCAGGGCTGCAGGCAAGGATGAGTGGGAAAGGGGTGAACTCCACGGCACCTGAAGCTCATGTGATTTTTTTTTTTATTATTAATTCCTCCCTAAAACGAGGCATTCAGGAGTAAAATTGCTGTGCAAATGACAAGAACGATTATGGTTGTAATTCCTCTTCTTTGTGAAATGTGTGCAGCTTTGTTGCAGCTCTAACTGGATCAGGCTGCTAACAAGCTACCGCTAACCACGTAGCATTAAGCATGACCTCTGAAATGCATGATGGTTCTTCTAAAGGTTATATTGCTTTGCGCAGGACACAGACATCACAGATATTTTTCAGGCAAACTACGGCATTTGGTTGGAAGATAAAAAGGTTGAGCAGACGCAATTAGCTTAAGTTCAGCATCCAAAACACACAATATAATTCAAATCTGCAACCTACTATGTGTTGTAGAGAAGTGCAGGGATCCCTTTGTTTGTTTTACAACTTGGAGTCATCATTAAAATGCATGCAATAATTTCAAAGAGATGAGAGCCTAGTAAAGATGAGTGGCCACATTCATTTCAGACATGCCACATTGTTTTCCACATTTACAGCTAACTGAGACCAGATTTCCCATAAACCACTGCTTTTCCATGTTCTAATATCTGCAGAAAAGAAACATGGGACCCCTTGATAATAGTCAATTTGTATACTGACAAAGTGAGTCAATTTGAATTTAAGAATTTGTGGTTAAGGAGTGTCAGGAACCAAGTCACTGTTGCTCAGCCTTCAAATCCGCTTTAGCTGCCAAGTATGTAAACGCAGGCGGAATTTGTTTCTTGTCAGTCACTCTAAGACAGTAGAAACAATCATTAGACAATGTACAATTACATCATACAATGCATAAGCAATATACGGATAATTGAAGACTTGTGTGAATCACTTAGAGAGATGAATGTATCAGTGCTGATACAGGTCTGCAAATCATGAGTGTGAAGGCTTGAGGAAAGAACCTTCTGTTGTGTCTGGTAACTTGTGTATTCAGAGAATTGTAGTGGCTGCAGAATCTGTAATGATTCACCCTTACCTCTTCCTTCTACAAGTCCAGGAGGGTAGGTAGAAGAGCATCATGATTACCCTTGCTGTTTTTACTGTTCACTGCAGGTCTTTTTTTCATTTTATGGCTCTTCACTGGACAAATTAGATGACCTCAGTGCAAGTCCCATGGTGAAGCATATATCCTCAGTTGCCTAGAAAAGTAATATATGTAGAGCAATATCAAAAAAAGTTTGGCAATGTTAATAAATGAGTATACTCAACATTAAAGTGATACTAAAGAAGTATGTGAATCTTAAAACTATGTGCTTCTGACTTGTTTTATAGTACATTGACTTTTGTTATGGAAGTTCCTGGACTTGAAACTGCCCCAGAGCGTAGGGGGGGCTGAGATACCACAGTTCACAACTTTGGTTTCCAGTCCCGCGCCACATAACCAGTGGGGCTTTACAGTCTCCTGACATTTTTATGGCCTTTGATTGGCCTCTTTGTGGCTTCTTCAACATGACAACAAATTCCAGTCTATGGCTGTACATGTGCATGGCTTAAAAAATAGATCTGTTTTTTATGACTGTGGTGTTCATCTCAGATGAAGTGAATAACACTGACCAAAAACGCTACAGTGGAATGTCGGCTGGGAAAAGGTACCCACGTTAATAGTAATGTGACAAGTATGACCCATGTAAACATAGCTGCCTGCCAAGCACTGTCCGCATAGCAATGGCATCCCCAAGCAGGACAATGTGACCTGCTCTACTACAAAAAGTACTCAGGAAAAGCTCAAGGAACAAATCAGTGAACATTCACTCTCCAGATCAAGCATTGTCAGGAGGTAGTGGCATCAGTTTTAATGGTAAAATTACTCCTTTCAGCATGCAAGGCGTTGATGTCACTGTCGTGGGACATGTCATTGTTATAACCTAGAAAATGCAGGAGAAGCCTTCTGCAGTAACACCTAACTATGATGTTTTCATTAAACGAACCCGATTCTTTTTTTTTTTAATTTCTAAATCTGAATATCATAGAAAAAGAAAATGAAAAAGATATTTAAACTTCAACCACAAGACTTAAAATAAAATCTCCTACTAAAATTAATCTAACTTCAAGCACTAAACACAATTGACTTTAAATTGTTATCAGTGGCTGGCAAAAAGCAGCTGCAGATCAGTTTAGTGTTCACCGACACCGTAACTATCAGATTCCAATGTGATACTTAAAGCTCCTGACCAAGAATCAATATGTGATGAGTTGGGCAGTAAGAATGAGTTGTAATTGTTGGAAAAAAAATGGATCTATGAAAGCCCAACCAGTAGCCAACTACAAAAAGATGCACTGAACCAACACCCTATTGCTAGTCACCCATCAGAGGTCCTGTACCATTGCCTTGGTGGTAAGATTTTTCAACCACGTCTGTCTGTCTCTGCTACACTTCAACTGTCCAAAAGTTGGTCAACTGATTTTATTTTGTTCTTATTCATCAATCTATAACAACAACAAATCTAAAACAATGATTTCATTGGAGCAATGTAATTTCAATGTTGGAATTCATAACATACATAACATAACACTTTTGTCTGTGCAGTAGTTTTCACCACTTCATGTACTCTATTATTGTTGATGAATGACAACTATTTATCTGTGAAGAAATGGGTAAAAATATTGAACATCTTACATATGAGGTAAGGGATGCTGACAGTGGAAAACTGTAATAAAGTAAGCCAATAAAGTCACTGCAGCCATATAAATAAAGCTCAACAGTGAGGCTAAACTTGTGTCCACACTAGTGCGGTTGGCAGCCCCCCCCTTCCGACTCAATACGCTTTATGAGATAGTCACACATTATGACCAATTTACAGCAGAATTAATCTGCTGAAAGAAGTCGCCTTTACTTAGCTGTGAGGCACAATGTCTGAGAGGACAGAAAAGAGGCTGATTTGGATCAGTAACAGAAGTAGTAAGTGTGTTTTGCATGCCTTCAGGAAATCTCTCAGAAGTTAAAGGAGGCACCCCCCTTTGCTGCCAACTCACCCCACCCGTCACATCTCGGTCCGTGTTGGAAGCATGGTGCCAACAGATTAGGAATTAATTCAGCCATCAAAGCCTGCCTACCTTGACATTAAGGTGGGGTTTCCCGACTTAGCAGCTGATAAATAAGACATCAGCATTCTGTGTTTTGTCCTGCCTCTGTAATTACAAGGTGCCTGCTGCAATCCTTTGTAACATGGGAGGAAGGTAAATCATTAAGGTTGAGACAACTGTTACTCATTGCCATCAAAAGAGGATATCAGTACAGTAAAATTCAGAACAATGTCTCTTCTCCAAAGAAGACAGATGATGATGCTGCAGTGGATCAGAGACTTGTTGAAGTGATCCTTCAGCTGGAGAGCACTTACAGCCATCGGGCTCATGACCTTCCAGCTACAACAGTCCCTATAATCATTGGGCTTCTTGCTAAAGCCTTTAAGGACTTAGTTAACATTACTACCATAGTAGCTAATATGAAAACAGGAGTCAAAAACTAATATAAACTGTAACAAATTAAAATTAAACAGCAAACTTGTACCGACTTCTTGACACCAGATTTGTATTATTATATACTTTATATTATAGAACTGATCATGGTAAAAAAAAAAAAAAAAAGTAAGCAGCTGTCTAAATTGCAACTTGCTCTCTAATCCAGAGAGAATTAGGGTCCTTCCTGTGTACAAGGCCCTCTCCCGGTCAGGGCCCCTGTCCTGTTTAGATTTGTGAGCTTGATAAACCTCGACGGCCAACAGGTCTGTTATGAGTGGGAAACAGCAAAGCAAGGGAGGGGGGTCCACATTTTCTCATAGCCAAAGTCAACCAGGGGATAATACCTCAATCCTAATGGGGCTCAGCGCGGGCATTATCTGCCCCCCCAGCCCCCCCCCCCCCCCAACCCCCCACGCACTTCCTCATTGTTCATGTGGAAGTTGAGTTTATCCAGACTCTCCTGGCTGCTCCACGTCACCAATGCCAACCTTTCTGGTTTGGTTTCAGGTAGATATTCACCCAGGCGACTGAGGGAGCATGAACTCAATCAGGATATGAGACAAAGCTCTTCCTCTCCTGTCATATCCGCATGTTGAGAGATAAGCCCTGGTTCTGCCTTTCCCCAAGATAGCACCACAGGGACCCCGCAGCAGCAGCCATGTTGGCCTTGGTCTCGTGATTAAGGCCTAAATATGAGCTGACATTGTCAGGAGAGAGCGGTTTGGTAGCTGAGATTAAGTAATGGTTCTTGTTGAGAAGAATTAAGAGAGGGAGCTCCGTCAATGGTGGCACACACCTCAAGAGCCACATTGCCATTTCGAGTGATTACAAGGTCATGATACTGCAAAGAAGCTAATGACAGACATTTCAACTTGTCTGTCATCAAAAAGTGAAATCATTCTCGTGATTTCTCAGAGCAACGTGTTCGGTTGCTTCATGCAATTATTTTAAAATCAAGAAAAATGTGCAAAAATATTTTCCCGCGAAAGCTAGTCATATCTGTCAAATTCTCCAAAGCCTAATCTCACAATATTGCACAATGAAAATTCTTATAAAAATGAAGGGTGATGGGAAGGCGGGCGGGGCATGGAGGGTTGTTTTTTTTAATGAGGACAGTTCATCTTGTGTCGACAAAAAATAAAATCAAGACAGATGTCGGGCTCTCTCCGTCTCGTACTTCTTGCAGGTGATGGAACATACACAGAGGGCTAGTTTAACAAAGGTGAACAGATGGTGATGATGCCTGTTGATAGGCTCAAAGGCCTGTGGTGTTGAAATTCTCATTCCAGATTATTTGCCTCACTGGCACAAGTTTGATCCTCACTTCTGACAGGCACACAAAGGAAGTGTGGTGGTGGTGGTGGAAGAAGGACCTGAGCTGGGTCAACAGTGAGGGATGATGGGATAGAGCTGGTTCAGCTGGAGGAGATCACCTAGGTTTGAGAAACAAAGATAGATGGAAGATTTGCTTTGGCAGATGAGGAATAAGCAAGACTGATATGATGTCACAACTTTGAAGTGGCCTATCTATTGAAAAAAAAAGATTTTTTTGTTCAGTTTAATAAAACCTCTTCTTTAAAACCTGCACATGTTTGGGAACTGAAGAAGCCATCTGCTGCAGTTTTTAGCACCTGGACTCTTTAACACAGCCACGGAGGAGAGTGTGCTTTGTTTTGATGAAATATGCTAGGTCTTCCAATAAAAAGACACTCCAAAAACTTCAGCATAAATCTAGAAAGATATGCATTGTAGCCATGCCGCGTGCACTAATGCACCCTAAGATGATCGGAGATGCTGATATTTTTTTATCCGTGTGTTGAAAACAAGTCAGATAATTCCTCTTCTATTTAAGCGGGAGGACACAGAATCCTGCATTTCCTAAAAGAATCTCCCACTCTAATTCATCAGATCTCAGGACAGTTTTTCTCCTCATCTCAGTTAATCAGGCCCAGAGAAGAGTGGGCAGCAGTTTCTCTAGTTCTTGTTTACATGTTGCTTTCTTTGCATGGGAGACTTTTGACTTTTGTATGTGAACGCAGTGAATTGAGCTCATTGACAATGGCTCTCAGGGGTGTTCCTCAGCCCATGTAATGCTTTCTACTGCAATATGATGTCTGTTTTTAATGCAGAGCTACCTAAGTGCCTGAGGCTAATCGACATTCAAAATAGTTTTTTCAGCTTTTATCAAATGTAGGAAATCCCCTTGGAACATAATTGTTGAAGTATTTGAACATGCAGTTTTTCACAGTGTGGTGAACCTCTTCCTAAATTTGCTTCTCAATCTCTTTTTACACTGATCAAAAACCCAGAAATACCCACAAACATGTAGGTTTCTTTTATTGTAATGGGAAAGATTTTGATCGGCAGTCAGTCCTGCATCAAATTACTCTGCAGTAGTCACAAGTATTTATCAGTTCTGGCTCCAATCGACATTGATGAGAACAGAATACCTGAGTGAAATTTTTTAATGAGGGTGCTACACTCTATGCTGTAAGAGTGGATGGGGGACTAGAAAAAACACAAATTATATCATGTAATATCATATAATATCATACCATATCACCCCCTGTCCACCTACGTGAAGCTGACACCTGTGTTCAAGTCAAGTATAATAAACAAGACGAATTACGAAATTAAAAAATCAAATCTGAGAAAGTTGTGCATATCAGAGCCTGTTCTCTGTCCCTCCCCAACTCCCATGGGACAAGCCTATACCAATGATAACATGAAGGCGTTAATAGTTACTGTAGCAGTTCTAAATGCACTGTCCCCCCCAGAACAGTGAGGGTAAGCGCAACACTACTGGAAATGGGGTATGATTTAATCAGCTTTAATCTGGAAGGTGTACCATATTGATAAAAACTGTTAAAACAAGCCATTTTTGTGGTAAAGTCAGTACTTGAGATCTCTCTTTTCCAACAAAACAAAATGACAGAATATATAAACAAATAAAAGCCTAATCTAATCTCAGATTCAGCATTTGATGCCATCTTTGTACAGCAATAACAAGTGCCTTTTTAAACTGCTTATCTTTGCAAATACCAAAAAAAAAAAAAAAAAGGGAACTGAATTTCAGAATTATACTCAGTTATACATCAAGACTTAATCGCTTGGGCACATGCCCCATATCTGGTGAGATTGTCATTCAAAGTCAATCCATAACCTTTGAGTCATACCGGTTACAAACAAACTACACCAACTACATGACCATCTTTGTGGAGGTATCATTATTGAGCATTAAGCATAAAATTTTTCAGTTTTTGGACAGTGAACAAATTTGCAAAGTTTACCCACAAATGAAAGGTATTTCATTTATCTGACGAGCTCTCCATCAATACATTAAACTGAATCATCTTTATTGGCGACTCTTACCACTTGGCAGCCATCTTGCTAATAATAATAAACTTGTTGAGTTGTTTTAGATGCCAAAGCGAATGCACTACAGCTCCACTAAAATCTGATGAGTACTTTGTAAAAAGTGCTGTTTCTTTGCCTTAAAGTAAGACTTAAAAAGCTATTCTCCACAATGACAAATTTATTTACGGCTTCAGATTTTTCACGGTGTGACCAATATAAATATCATTATAGGTGTTCATTACAAAGTGCTTACTGGCCTTGATAACTTTGTGAACTCGCTTGATACCCTCCTCTTCCACGTTTATTCAAAGCAACATTGCCACATGGACCTTGCCACCATACTGTTGATACTGTCAGTGTCAGAACATGACAGCATGTATATGTTTCCTGGTTTGACTAATACAAAGCAGACAATCCTTCCCTTATTATGTTTATACATAAAAAGATCACATGACAGCACACAAACAAGGACAACGTGGTAATATTTAAGCACATTCCTCCGATCGACATGTTCTTCCAAAGAATGTTACACAGACATGAGTGTTCTACAGTTGTGCTCCTACCGAGTTCATTCTCACACAAACGTCTTATCAATGCCCGATACATTTTTAAAAAAGTGAATTCCTCCTGAGGTATTTACTAAGTTTCTGCAGCTCACTGTTCTCAGGGAGATTGGGCCTGTTAAAGAGTTGCTGTAGTACTTTCAAGGGACTCCAAATAGCCTCTAAATGCCTGAAATAAAAACTCAAAAAATCAAACGTGTCAGTGACGCAGGAGGTCACCCGCTTGTATTGACGACAAAGTATTTTGCTCGCTCTTATCGCTCAATGTGGCATTTTCTCCAAAGCAGGCCACTTCAGAGGATGTTGGAAAAGCTTCTCCCCACTAGGTAAACAATCAACCCTGAGAACAGACTCTTTCTCTGCTCCGTCTCCAACAATCACACCAGCTCTGACCACAGAGGACTTTTCCCCTTGTTCGCCTCTTCTCCCACCTTCTCCCGCTTCTCTCTTTCCCTGCCCGATGAAAAAAAAAAAAAAAATAGCCAGCTTTCAGCACACACTACCACCCTATCTCTCTGTATACAGGACCCTGTCGGCCCGTTTCCTCTGTCAAACACCCCCAGCCTCACCCCCTCCTTTTTTCCCTTTTTGTTTGCTTTACTGTAATCATTTTGCTGGCCCAGAAACGTGTGGGTGTGCTGGCAGCGGTACAAAAACGAGAGGCAGAGAGAAAGAGAAGTTACATGGGAACTGAGTTAAGGTTGAATATTTATTAGAAGAAGCCATCTGGCGTCGCAGTGTCTGTACAAAGAGGGCCTGCTCTCTCCTTGTAATAGTCCTCCTCCTTCTCCTTCCCTGACTTTATCTCTCGTTCTCTCTCCCGGTTTCTTCATTTCCCCCAGTGTCTCCGAGAAAATATTCCGCTCCAACCACATGCTCGCTGAGCCTTTCACATAATCACAGCATTATACCATTTCAAAGAGTTGCTAATCAAAGGAAAGTGCATGCAGATATTTTACCCTAAATGGTTTACTTTGCTGCTTAAGGGGGGCTTTCAACAATTGTGACATGTAGTCATCACACACCTCGTGTTTGTTGAGGCCACTTCACAGAACAAACTGAAAGTTTCCTGAATCTGCTGCTTTTCATCACACATATGAGACAGAGTTTCAATTTTCCCATCATCAATAACAGGCATCCATGACAGAAAAGGCAATTCTGAGCTCTGCTAGCTCTCAAGTTACTCTTCACCTGAGACGCATGCCGTCTTTTTGGGCAGATGTGGAGCTGTTACATCCACAGGATCTGTCATTTTCATGCTTCCTGTTTATGTGGAAAGCCATGCATTTTCTGGCAGCTCTGTGTGTCCACAGGTTACTTGTTTCTCCTTAGCATCAAGCTAGGCAACTGTAAGTCAATCACGCACAGACTTGTCAACTGCATGGCTTGTTTTCAAGTCCCAAATGGTGTCATAAACACATTTCAGGTAACTTTTTAGGCACATGGCAGAAGGTTTCCAAATGAGCTGCCATGTTGGTAGGCACATCCAATCATCTGTAGCCTCTATGGGTTATGACACAGTGAATAAGAACAAAAAAGTTAGCGGAGAGTATATCCTCGCCCAAGGCAGCTTCTAATCTGGTCAATGATAAGCCTTTGCTGCTAATTGTTGAGCATAAGACTACTTCATTTGACCCAACTGGCAGCTCATGTCTAAAAAAGTAACATTTTTGAACAGCTACTGGTTCGGTTTGCTGCATGCCAACCAGCTGGCTGGTATTCCCACTGGAAGAGAAGTCAGCCGACATTCCAACGTCTGTGGCGAAAGCAGCCATTCCCTAAATGTGGATTATGCATGTATTCCAACACTTACAGCAAATGCCCTGACATGAGGGAGAGGGTGCTGACATGCAGCGCAAACAACTTCATTCTGTCATTTCCAATTGCAGAATGTGAGCTGACAATGTTGTCCTTCCAGAAATAATAATAATAAAAAAAAAAGGCTTTGGAAAACATGGCCCAACCCATGGAAGCCATAAATGTGTAAATAAATGTTTGGCTTTTTAAATGGTTTTAAATTAAATGATCTGAAGATCAAGATCAACTGTACAATTTCTACAGGAAAAAAGGCTAAATCAATTTAACTCTTTAAATTTAGGCTGCTGAAGAAACATGACGATGTAAATCCTGCAGCCTCCGTGCCATTTCTCAGAATTTACAGCTCCTCAGTATTATCAGATTAGTCTCTCTTACTGCTCTCTAATGCTTGCGTCCAGCTTCACCACCTACTGTCAGTCAGTTTGCCCAAAAAGAATCCAATGGTGGACAAGCACTACGAAGGTATGGAGGCAAAGTGGAAGAAAAGGGCAAAAATCTATTGGCTGCTACTGATAATTCTCTTTTGGCATGTATGTGTTTTCATCTCAGAATGTATGCACACATGACTGCTCTTTTACAGTATGTACACCATTGGCCACTTGTGTGTGTTTGCATGTCGAAACGCGTGCAAACAACTTGACTTCCTGGTTGAAGTGAATCCAGAGGGAACGTCAGAACGGAGCGTCCACACTTCACCAAACGAATCCTTGGAGAATGCTCAAGGTTCCCACTGGAATGCAAACTCGTCTCAGGAGATTCTCAGTGGAAACACGTCGGCGTGTAGCGCAGCTCATTCCTCTAAAAGCATATATGTGCTGCTCTCTGTGGAGCTGAGCAGTCACTAGCTTGGGTTAGGGCTTTAGGTCAAAAGAGATTTTGCAGAATCTAAAGAACAGATACAGAATGTTCGAAATGACTACTAATATAATATGAAAAACATTGGCTTTGGAATCAATTGCTTAGACAAATTGTACATCCAATAGGGAGAGACCATATACTTTTATGTTATTCCTTTTTTTTTTAAACAAATATGTAGAAAAATGAAGGTTGAATTGGCAAAATACGTCAAAGTATTCAGTAGGATCTGTCAAATCTTTTTGTTGCCACATTCAGGAGTAATTTGGAATTAAATCTGACTTTAGTTTCCATCATTTAGAGTAAATATTTAGGACTGTAATGACACGTTCTTACTAATCTAATGCCATGATTTATTTGATGGTGAATTATTTATCTATGAGGAGACCATACACAACGTATTAAAAACAGTGATGTGCCTTCTTTGTGGTTCTTAAAGAATGTATTTATCTGGATTCCAGGGTCAATAAATTGGACGACTAATCAACCCCAGTGAGTTATTAAGGCCTTCAGAGTGTCAATAGTTTGATTCATAGATCCCACATCTGTTTCCTCAAATTGTTGCCATGAACGTTCAGCATAGCGTTGAGAAAGAGTTTGTTACACCGCAGACAAATGAGCCTTATCCTTAATTTAACTTGGGCATCCATTTGTAACTCTGAAGAAAACACAAATGCTGGAGTGCCAAATTTGGTCCTGTGGCATGATTCGATTTTGCTCTGGTTTTTGTCTCAACTTGGTCTTACAGTAGACTCACTCTCCCACTGTAATGATAAAGACCCGATGGTGAGCCAGGAACAGAAGAACAAAAACCCAAACAATTATCTGCAATATGAGATTTAGCAGAAGAATCCTGTGTTTATGTCCTCTTATTGGCAGCAGATGAAGCAAATTCAACAGCACATTCGGCTTTTATATGTAATACATCTTCTATAAACTGAAAACCCAGAGTAAAGTGTATTAACTTCAGAATTTACTGTATTAATTGAAAGAATTTTTCCACATTATGAGTGCTATTACTGAAAGCAATATAGTTGCATTACTGTGGAGTCAAATAAATGGGTGGGGGGTGTTTATGGAATTGTTTGCAGGTACACACCATGCATTCCAATTACGGCAGAATAAAACAAAATGAAATTTCCATCTCCATTCAGGAATATGAATGTGTAATCTTATGAGGGGGAAAAAGGTGCCAAAGAGGTAAGTACCTTGCCAGCGCCATGAAAAATAGCACCAATTAAAGCTTAACTTGCTTGTTTTCTCATAACATACATGTTTTCATAACTCTGAAATCAAATAATTGCTCCTCTTTATATCATGCGCAATAAAACCAAAAATATGGCGGCTAGAGGATGCTCCTGAATATTTTAGTGGAATTTCAGAGGAGCACTGAGGAAGAAGAAATGTGGCAAAGTGAGATGCATTCGTGAGGTTCCTTCAAGAAATCTTCGAGGGAAACGGCCTCATTTATCTTTACAGGCTTGGAAAGAGCACATATTTTCATTTTTGTGATTATATGCCAAAAGCAGCACACTGGTCCCTCACAGATTATATGAAAACAGTGTGTTTATTTGTGAAAAAAAAGTGTTTGTTTAGCCCGAAGCGGTGTAACTTCTTTCTGCCGCCTCTTGGTCCAGCAGGTTTCCCAGAAGCTGCAGACTGTATCCAATCAGCCAAGTTTTCTTAGGAAAGTCAATTAAATTTAATTTATAGGTTATTGTAATTATCGCTTCATGAAAGTACAATTGATGGTTTATTACTTTAGTTGCTGTTTATATTACTCCACCTCCAACACATTCTCACAAACAGACACACACACACACACACACACACACACTAGACTAGACTGATGTTAATCAATTTGGAGGACTGCCCGGATTGTTTAAACTGTCATCACCACCCATCAGTCTACTGCAGTCTCACAGGAATTTGAATATCTCCAGGGGAGCTGTTCTTTCAAAACACCAAACAAACACACACACACACGCGACACACATCTACGCACTAATAAGCACACAAACGCGCGCACAACCGAAGCAACACACTTAACATAACTGCTTTGCCTCAACGACACCATTATTATGTTCCATCAGATTTTATATATGGAAACCTCTTAAAACTGCACGTTCATTGAAAGCAGGTGATACCACACAGATGGTACGGCTCAACAGATTCTTTTCCACGTTGACTGAATATTTGTGTTTCTGCGCTGGCTCCTTCTTTTCACACTTTTGAAAAACTCGTCTTTTTTTCCCCCTCCGCATTCACTCACTGACCCGGGTTTTCATTCTTCTCATTAGATAGTCCATCTAGAATGAACGTACGAGCCACGTCATGTGACCTGAGATTGTTCTGAATAAATATGAACTCAGCCTCCAATAAACAACGTAGCAAAGGATACGTTTTCACCTTTTGTGCGGGAGCTGAAACTTCCGGCTGTTTTGGAGTGACAATCGGACACGGATCCCTTTGATTTGCAGACAAAAGCTAAGCGGCAGCTCTAAAACAGTCTGGCCGGGCAGACAGTTGTAAACTCTTCTGGGTATCATTTTGGTTTTCTCTTTGTTTGCTTCACAGACTTTTGTCTATTTGTGTTGTTGATTTCTGAGGCTCTCTGCAATAAAACTGATCCTATTGTGTATTTAATTGCTTCATCATTGTTTCCTTAACACCATGATGATGCAAAGTTATTATATTAATGCTCATTAACATCGTACATTAGTAAAGTTAATTAAGTTAAAAAAAAACAACACTCAATTTAAAACAAAGATAGGAAAAATAAGTGAAAACCAGCAGTCTCAAGGTTGGTGTACAACACGACTCGCATGCTTTGGGAGTTTGTTGTCCGTCCCCTCCTTCCCTTTCCGACCTCCTTATACGGTCCAAGTTACTTGTTAATAGATAAGCCCTTTAGAATGAAACTTTCCTATCACTGTTTAAAGATTTGCGCAGCCCCTGTGTAACACCAAAGAAGGTTAACTTACAAAATGCAGCAGCAGAGCAGCTCCCTGTTTGTCAGACATTGAGGTGCGTCGTGTATTGAAAACTGACGTAGAGGACTCCTGACTAAGCATCAGTGTGACTTGAGAATGAGAATCTATTGCATTCTACGCCATTACACTACTTCTAGTGTGAAAACCGAATTTTATTGTATATGAGGTATGACGAAGTATGACGTTATGGTGTTAAAAGCAGTGGCTTCAATGAAATTCTCACATCTTCTGGCATTAACAAGGTGCAGTCACACTCCACACACACATAAACAGCATAGCATCAAGCGGGATCAATCTGCCTGATCAAAAAAATCATTTTCTCAATTTTCCCGATCTAATACCTAAACGTTAACAGAATCACGAGAGAAGACATCATGTTATGGAAGCTCATAAATGACTTAATTGTGCAAATTCATTCCATCAAACTTGGAAAACTGCTCTCTGCGCAGCAGCGATGTCATATTACAGAAATCTAGGTTGAGTTCATGTATCTTTGGCTTCTTCTTTTTTTTTTTCTTTTAAAAGGCCCGGAGGTTAAGTAACTCTAACCTTCTATGTCTTCTTCAACTAAATTGAAGGCAGAGCTCAGAGGAGTGAGGATTAATTGCAAATAAAGAGGTTATTCTCCAAAGAAATAGGCCACAATTCCCTCTTCATCGGCTCGCAGAGGAATCCGACAAATAAAAGATGTCTACAAGAGGGTGACAGACCGTGCAGGTGCAGTGAGATGGAGTGTGTTTCGTATGCTCTCAACTTATTCCTTCAAGTGTAGAAGTTCTTCTTTCTTACTTTACTTTTAGGTCACCAGTGTTTAAAAGCGTCAAAGACAATATGTGCTTACGGCGAGTCGAATCTGCGGGCTTTTGTGTCCACATCAAAGCAAGTGCAGGGTTAAATCCAATCGCTAACGAGAAGACAGGTTATCAAACAAATCACCTCTTCATCTGTCGACCACGGCGGCTAAAGTTGACACTTGACTAAAGGGGCATTAGAGAGAGATTGCTCTAATGCAAGACGGACATCAGTGTCTTGTTTATTCTAGGTGAAACCACGAGCGAGGCTGAGATAATTGGACAGTTTCAGGCTTCCGAGGTCGCACAGCGCACATTGTCTTGTCCAGTGGATTTTTGAAATGGCCATAAATTTCTGCATGGTGACACATTTCGCTGCCGCGGAGCCCGCAACGTAGCTGTGAGGAGGAAATGGGTCAAGATCAAAGTGGCTTGATTTCTAAGTTGTGAAAGGGCATCAAAGAGACGAGGGGTGGAACGGGAGTAAAATTGTTTCATTTCACATTTACATTTGGTGAGTTTAGGTGACACTTTGCATCTAGATACCCTGAGTGCAACACACAAAAAAAAAAAAAAAAGCTTCCATAGCAGCTCGTTTACAAGTCAATGTTGCATTAAAAGCAAGAGGAAGTGGCAGGAGGAGCCGCTTCAATGTGTGATTTGACAGATTACAGTGGAAGCAAATTGAAAAAAGAAACTTCACTCCCTTTTTCTCAAATAATAACAGCTAGAGGAGGAAGGATTGGGAGAACATGAAGCATGTGAAGTGTGAGATTTGTGTCTGTGATATTACACAGGCAGTGGGAAGGTCTAAAGAGTCGGGTTTTTTTTAAGCCTAAAAGGCCGTCAGCCAGTCTGGGTTAAGCTTTACGATTGGACTTCTCCGTGTAACTGCAGGGAAAATATGAGCTAATAATGAAATGTGCACAATGAAGACGCAATCTGTCATTTAGGCTAGCTTATCACCAAAGCTTTTTGTCTGTCAGACAGCGGCACTTCAGCCAAAGCCGCAGAAAAATTGCCTTAATGACACGATTTTGCCTCCTTGAATGAGAAACAAATAAAAGAGAAAAAAAGTCTACTGAAGACAAAAATCGTTTGGAACCCACAATAGGAGCGGGTGTGAGACGTGTCACTTCTATCTAAGCTTTTGATGATCTTTGGCGCCACGCACACATTTTTTCCTCTCCTCTTTCGACTTGTTTGGTCTGCTTTCGCCTGGCAATTCCACAGAAGTGTGCTGCAGTGAACACAATTCTGCCCCAGCTTTGAATTATTCATTCCATCCGTGGCAGTTGCTCCGTCCTCACAACTCTGAAATGTAAGTCATTTGATCACTGGCGTGGGCCTTCGCTCGGTTTGGCCGTGCCAGAGCGGAGATCCACCCTCCCCTAATTACTAGCGTAATTGTTCAGGCATCTCCTTACCGCTGGAAAGGCAGAGGGCTCTCACGCTGAAACTCAGCAGCCAGAAATGAGTGCCATGTGGGGAGAGACTGCACTCGACCACAGCAGAGAATTTGAGGTGGCGCCTTGACGCCTGGAGCCCGCCGCTGTGCCCCCAGGCTGCCAGAACGACCACGATTCAAGTGTTAGATTTTGTTAGATTTAAGAGTGCTCGGCCTCTAAGCCGCTCCTCCTCCTCCTCTCCTCTGTGATCCTGGCACTGATTTATATCAGGGAAATGTTGATGACAACTTTCTGATGTATAACAGGATGAATAAATGCTGTGGGAACGAATATTGTTTTGGTCTTCTTTGAGGAGCTGCACATGGGAAGATTGTTTGTGTCTCAGCAGGGACATCACTCTCCTTTCCACTTTTCACTTTGCGAGTTTTGGCCTGTTAATCAAAATCAAATAATTACCAGCAAACAATGTTCACAATGTTTACCACTCATATGATGGGGGGGGGGATTAAATGACTTTACTCAACTTACGTCATTGGTGTCAGTCTGTAAAATCTGCGGTGAATCCTGCCACACCCTGATTTTAAGAGCTCCTCGCCATAAAAGAAGTTCATTAGTTTCATAGAGCTCTGCTGTTTTAGAGGCTTTTCCATCATGGAAAGACACAAAGCCCTGGTGCACTGTGACTGACAGTGAAACCACAGATCTGTTGGACATTCAAATGAAGTTAAATGACAAACAAAACTGGTTGTAATTCACTCTATGACATTTGTTTTCATTTAAAGTGCAAGTCTGACGCTTGCTGTATGATTCTATTTTTTTTTTCACTGTCAACAAATCTTAAGAAGACCAAAACCAACAATTATTGTGTATCTATAGTAAGCTCCATTGCTGTAGAGAAACTATTAAAAACACATCAATGAGCCCCACCGTTGCTCTGAGTGACAAGTTCCTTCATTAGCATGAAAGCACTGCACTGTTTCTTGTGACTTAATCACATACCGCGATACGGATTTTGACCCGACAGAGTAAAAGAACTGCAGGCCGGTTTTTCTAAACAGCTTTAATCAAAAAAATTCAAATTGTCTCATGAATGAGCATTTGAAAAAAGCTTCTATGCACCAACCTTGTTTCATTTTAAGTTCAGTCTGGTTTTAGTTCCATATATGGTTCCATATAACATCACACATGAATATAAAGACACTAAGTGGGCCAAGCAGTTGAAGGTATCAGTGGTTGTTGAGACTGAAGCGCATCCTGACATGTCAAATGATGACACATTTACAAATAACACTAACTGTAGGTCACAGCAACCTCACATGGAGCAGGATGTCGAAGTCACCAGTTTACTGAGGAGATATACGGGGGCTGAGACATCTCAGAACAGCCTGGATGTTCAACAACCACGCCGATCTGAAAACACAGCCTGAAAGACACTTCATTCGGAAAAGACGACGGCATTGTCATTTAAGGTTTCTACTCATCTCCATCTCTTTGTCTTCCCCATCTCGTCCTCAGGATCATACATTTCTTTTCTCTACAGTTTCCGATAACAGTTTTTGACTTTCCAGTTTTAACACGCTCCCCATGCCAGTCGGACCTTATTTTTGAGTTTCTGCACATTGGACACACTTAATTGCAGCTGCCATCCTTCAGAGATCTTCCCAAACGCGGCACTATATAAAATCCAGCTAAAAAACAAAAACAAAAGCAAAAAAAAAAACTTCGAGTCAGAGCGTCCATTCTTCCACCTAAGCTTATCTGAAATGTAAGCCAACAACCCCCGCAGTCTGATACCATGATTTGGAGAAGAAGAATCTTCATTTTCACTTAGGAAAAGATTTGTCTTAGGGCAAATATGGTGTGGTGCCAAAATGAAGACGAGGGAGGAATCATGAGTTAGGAGGCGCATATCTCTGGGCCGAGATCAGGAGCACACTAAATATAGGCCACATCCAGTTAAATTTATTGCAATATAACGAGAAAAGGATGTTCCCCTAAAGTGGATGTGAGGCGTCTATTCATTATGAGGAAGTTTAGTATCCTCTCACTTTTCTCATGTGAAAGTTGGTGAAGCTGCCCTAACAGGGCAATGGAAAGAGGCCTCTGTTGTCTTAAAAGCACCTTTGTGTGTTCGAGCTTTGAAAAATCTTCATTGCTACAAAGGCAGAAGGGGCTCCCGCCAAAAGCCTTCTCTAATTCATTCCTATCAGAGGAGGATGGTGTTTTATGATCGGGACTTTTAAAACAGTCGCCCTCTATTTTTCTGCATGCCTGGTCGCATAAGACACACACAAAATGTTTAGGATAGTGTTGAAAGGAAATTCCAACTGCAAGACACATAAAGATATGAGTGACACATCTGACAGGAGGCATCCGATCCATCCATCCCCTCTCTTCCACTCCTGCTAGTGTCATTAGGTGACAAGATTTCCCATACATGTCTGGAATTATTTCACACTGCATCATTTGCAACTATGTTCCCTCCCCATCCCCTCTGCGCTCCCCCTCTTCTTCACGGTGTGGCGTGCAACATTAACCATTAACATGTCACTTTGCGGACGGGGTTCGGTCTCTCCGAAAAAGGGGAGCGAATAACCTTTAAGGACCATGGCGTCGACTTTGATAATGAACTCCGTTCTCTTGGCAAGTCTGTCAAGACTGTCAACAGGTTTTATGATCTGCTCCTTGGAGGACGAGGAAGACGGAAAAGGTGGGAAAAGAAAAAAAACGTGTCCTTCAAAAGCGAGAGGTGTAAGGTGGATACTGCACTTTGAGACTGGATTGATTTAATTTGGACATATTCAAGTAGAAAATCATTAACGGATTTGGTTCCCTGATTGAAAAAGGTGGCGTTGCAGCGTCTTGTCGCAAATCAGGAACTTAAAGTGTCACAACAGACCCGGCTGATAGGGAATGATTGGACACTTGCTGTTGATGAAGGAGTTGGTTAAACCTGAGAGATACATAGATTCGACAATAAATCGGATGAGAAAGATATACATGATTACATTGCTGAATACAGGATACTGATGTACAGGATGCTAGGGCTAAAATATCTAATTATGCATTCACATGAGCAAATCATTATGTATGGCTTAAACATGTGGGTAAGGCTTCTGTAGGTGGCACTCGAAAGATCATTATTGTGATTTTGCGCTGTTCTGCATTCAGTACAAATTCGATGTAAAGGATGAACATGCTTAAGGGCACCAGGAGGGGAGCCTTGTTTGATTGTAGAGGCTTATTAGAAAAAGAAAAAAAAAAGAGGAAATTCTCGAGATTTCACCTTCAACTAAAAGCAACTGCAGTTCCACAGAGCTGAAATGTTCAGGATATCTGATAGAGGATATTAAAACGCTTAACACCGTGGTAATGTGTTTAGTGAGAGGAAAAAAATGATACTACTCCACAAACCAGCTAGAAACCTGCTGGTTATAAAAGATTTGGGAAATGCTCGGAAAACGTCGCTCAAAAATCTGTATTAAACTAAATTGGACAGATTTAGAGTTTTGATCATTAAAATAATCTTTTAAGTCAGAAAATCTGACCTTAAAAATGTGCTTTTCTCTGTTCTCAGTTATGTCACTTTGTTCTGCAAAGCAGTCGTTTTGTTTTTGCAGAGCCTTTCGTGAAGCTGTCATGACTTGGAAACTTCTGAGCCACATTCAGGTTACACATCAGCCCCCAATAACTAACAGCTGATATTCATTCTTCATTTTTAAATGCCACTTACAGCCCCCAACGAGCCGCCTGCGTCGCGCGTTGCTCAAAGCATAAAAGTCGCATTGTGGCTCACTTGAAGGTCTACTCTTCTCAGAAGCACGTTCACTATGAATGTGCCTGAGAAATATTTAAATATTTGCTCTGAATCATCAGAGGACATTGAAGAGCACTTTGATGGAGGGGTGCCCTCTTTCCCCTCCTGTGATGTCGCTCAGCTGAGAGCAAAATCATTCAGAGCACTGAAGAAGTGATGCCGTTTTTTTTTTGTTTTTTTTAATGTGATCGTCTGTGCAGGCACCGACTGGTTAGTGTGTATGAGATAGAAAGGCAAAAAATTATCCCGACACACGTGGGTGTACCAGCAAATATACAATTTAATCCCAACTTTTATTAGAAAAAAGAATAAAAAAGTGTAGAAACATTCAGCTGATCATCGTGTTTTTGTGTTTAAGCCAAACAAGAAGCCATTTTCATCCATGAATACTGGAGAATTTCAGGGAAATGTGCGCGTATGTGTGCGTGGAAAACCGTGTGTACTGTTCACATATAAGCTACAAACTTTCTGCTGGAGATGCACTCTTACAGAAATGCGAGGCTCAGGCTGCAGATGAATGTCTGTCTAGGGCACACAGAAGGGAGTATGGAAAGCAGAAATTAGGCTGTGGAAGGGCTGCGTGTATCCGACTGCATGCTCAGTACTGAGGACTGAGAGGTGAGCAGGATACTGGAAAAAGCAGAATTTGGAAGATGATCTTGAAGTGCTGCACCTTCTCATCTGCACTGACGGAGGTGATTGGATCGCATTTAACTTGACACAGTGTTTACATTTGTTCAGGCTCCAAGACAACTTTCTTCCAAATTTCGTAAAATGTGTTCAGTGCCTAAGGAGTGGCTACAAAGGTGGAGTTCAATGGTTCTCAGGACAGTTAATCCCACAAAGGTTTATCTATATTAGACTTGCATACATACAAGTGATGTGTTCTTCCATTAAAACGGCATACCGTGCAGGCACATCCACTTTCTATAGACCATGCAGGTGCAGGGTTTTGATTCAAACATTATGCAACCAAGATGCTCTTTAAATGCAAACTGGAGGGAGGAGTTACAACAACGTTAAATGAGGAATTTAGCAGAGTCTGTGCACATTTAGTGTCCTATTACTAAATCTTCTTTTACAGATGTTTCCATGTACTTATCATTTCCAGCCTTGAGGACATGGGCCGTGGCTGTAGTGATGAGCTTCCTCACCTTCAAAATGATTCAGTGTCAAAGAAAATTTTCCAGGTGAACATATACAACAAGTTTT
This sequence comes from Odontesthes bonariensis, assembly GCF_027942865.1. NCBI lineage: Eukaryota > Metazoa > Chordata > Actinopteri > Atheriniformes > Atherinopsidae > Odontesthes > Odontesthes bonariensis. The sequence continues at coordinate 14,081,595 of NC_134516.1, read as the reverse complement.
AGATTTTGAAGAAACATGTTTCACACGCAACAAACATGCAGTTTTGAGGTTATTATTACATCCAGCACTGCCGACCCATTACAGGCCGTCACAAATATCCTACCTGACTTCTCATCTGTGCACAGAGGTATGCAAGCTCAAGGCGGCCGTTAGCTTTTTATGAAAAGAAAAGTGTGATTGATTGTTCAGGAAAGGGGTGCACATAACAAGACTAAAGTCTGGGAACCACTGGTCCAGTTGACGCAAAGTTACAACACTGTCTCTCAGCACCACTGTGTACTTGATCAGGGCAGTAAGAGCAAGTTACCAGCCATGATCCTCATGAGGGACAATAAAGACACTGAGCCTAAAACGGGGGTCTCCCTTGTATGATTCAGAGTTCCTGGTCTGCAAAGGTTTCACAAAGTCCAGAACTGCGGTATCTCAGCCCCCAGGCCCTGAAAGGAAGTCCCCAGTGCATAACAAAAGTTAATTAAGGCACATGTTTTTGGGGTTCACAAACTTCTCTAGTGTTGCTTTAACTGCATTCAAACAATGACTGGCCCTTATATCCAACATCTATTTCCAAGATATTAGCTGGCCATGCAGTAATTCAGCAGATGATGGGGTAATAGAGAAGTAAGGCTTTGATAAAGGAAGAAGAAGAATGTGTACAACGAAACACATGGCTTCTCCTGTTTCATTTTTTATGCTTTTGTCTTAGCTGTGCTGTCCGAGTCCAACAGCGTGCTATGTAAAATCAGCGGAGTTATCTTTCAAAGACACCTCCAAAGAAAGCTCTAAAACTTTGAGGCTGAACATAAGCAGATGTGAAAAAGGATTCCATTTGATTCTGCAGAAAGATTCAGAAAATGCAGTCAAATTGAAACCTGAACTGCTGTTTGCAATTCCATTTGAAGGCTTAGGTGTGTCAGCCAGTTAGATTTATTTTATTTTTTTTTTTGTGAACCAGGCATTGTGTTTCCATGTACTCCACAGGCTTTCATGTGCCTGCGTGTGAGGTTTGTGTTTGTCTCCTGCGCCTTACGATGGATTCGTCGCTCAGCCCGGCTGTTAGCGGAGTCGACAGCCCACTGATCTCCCATCAAACAGAGCAACGCTGCAGGTACGGCGTGCAAAGGCTTTGCTTTGAGACTACCTGTCATCACACATCAAGAGATTATGCCGCTTTGCTCTCTTTCTCTCCTTCTCTGCGCTGAACACACAGCAGCTACTACACCATCTGTAAAACGTTACATCAGTGAGGTACACATCTCAACACGGAGCCACAGATAATCTGTGGCATTTCAAACACAGAGGCACGATCGCGTCATCGTGCAACAGGCCTCTCTGCTGAGTCGGCTGCCATGTACTCGAACGGTCTGATAATGCCAGATGCCGGTGCCATATGGGAGGCTAAATTTATCATCTGCTTTTTAAGAGTTGCAGCAGCTTCACTTTCAGATTCAGATTGTCCTGTCGCACCATCAATTCAGGCTCCTGACACCTGACATAAAGGTGGTTTTATTTAAATTAATGCATATTTTCAAGTCCCTGCAGAGCATCTCTCATGTCTCAGACCGAAGCCATTACTGTGACCTGCATGTTGATATATTTAGACCAAAATAGAATAAAACCAGAATGATCACTCCTGCAATAATCCTCAGTGACCCGAGAGGGCAGCGCATCTTTCCCCTGGGCAACACTTAATGTGCTCTGATGTCTCTTTCCTCGGTGCACTGAGGTGACATGTGCTAGTACATAAATCTGATTTAAAGGGTTTGTACAGTGAATAAGATAATGCATGAGCAGAGCATCACTTTATATTGGAAGGAGGAGGATGAGGGGGAAGGTGGTTCTTGGAAGAAGGAGCGAAAAGAGCAAAAGATGCGGATGTTTACCTACATCTCTTTTAGATGCCGTCTGTCGGCGAACCAAGGAGAAAGTGGAATGTTTCTCATTCATGCTTGATATAAAACTTCAGCTGCAGGCATGTCATCTCAGCTTCCAGACTCTTACAGCATGCTGTTGTAATATGTGCAGAATGGAATTCGTCTTACTGAAAAAAAGCAAGACCTTTCCTGAAAAACACATGTATGTTTTAGCTTTAATGGAGCCTTCACATATGTGCTGGTTATTCAAGTAATGTGAATTAAATGTATCCTCGTACCATCGCAGATTATGGCTTTTAAAGTAAGTCTGATGGTCCCTCTTAATGCTCTTCTCTTAAGCAAAAATTTCCAAAAAGAACAATACATTTAGACTTTCATCTTTTAATGGTTCTATAAATCACTGTCGAGATCAGAATTGACATTCTACTGTCCTTCCCAACCTAATGAAAGACCTCTCGAGAAGCTTTTTCCCAAGTCATGACACTAACCTGTTGCCAATTAAACTCATTAGCTGTGACATGTTCTATCCACTCATTTTCCCCTGATGTTTATCGACCTGGTCCTATGTTTTTTTTTAAGCAGTTTTAACATTTGAGTTGTTGGCTTTTCAGTATTTTCAATCAAATATAGTTCATAAACATCAACATTTTAGATTGTGCTCTAATTGAGTTTTAACTGCAAAAACTGAAAAAAAAAAAGACTTCTAAAGGTCCCGAAAGAAGTTGCTTTTCAGCCAAATTTAACCATGTATTTTACTGATTTACTTTACCCAGGTAAATGAACAAGAGAAAAGGAACACATTTCATTCAGTCAAATCTTCAAATTGGCTGAAATTACCTGTTGGAAACAATGAAACAGAATGATGTCGCATTTAAAAATCTGCTTCACTGGACAACTTAATCAAACAATTACCAGTAACATTCGCTTATGATTAATTCATTCATTTAATCATCCAAGAATACCACTAATAATGAAAACCTGGGCAGGTATAATCAAAAACCTCTGCTTAAAGAACTATTATGAAAATTAAAGAAGTGGCTGAAGACAACATCTTTACAAGATTCACTTAATCTATGACAGAACCTGATATCATCCCACATCTCTTTTTAGGAGCAGCTCTATGATCACCAGAAGATCCTCAAAGTGATGATGAATCCAAAGCACATCACTCCCAGATTGAGGCTCTACTGATTCACTCCTTGAATGCAGCGGCTTCACATCTCTTTTTACCATCTTTGCTCCACGTGTTTCGCCTTTCTGAGTATCTGGTTTCCATGTGTTTTAACAGAACTTCACCCTTATGGGATTTGAACTAAATGAGACACGACTGGGTGCCAAGAAAAGGCAATAGTTAGGCAAAGGGGATAACATGTAAAAAGACCAGACGGGTTTTTATTTGGAGATGGTGACGTGGTCAGACAATCGATGCTAGCTGGAGAAGTAAGCAAATGCGAAATGAGATCATTTTTTGCATAATGGCGGCAGTGGTCGCCTGAAAGTTGTAGAGACGCCTCGTGACTGGAAGGTCAGCGGCTTGAAATGAAATACATGCTGAGAGAAATGACAAAGCTCTCCTCTTTCACAAACTTTACAGTCATTGTGCCCTGCAGCACAGAAACTTTGCACGGCTGGAAGTGCTCAGTAGCACAAAGGGTGTGGTGAACAGGTCACTGGTAAAAAATATGTACACATGGAATTAATATGAAGCTGGGTGTTGATGGAAAAGAGACTTTAGGCACAAAAAACAACATGGTTTGAAAAACTGTGAAATGACTCACTGTCTGCACACTGTCAAGAAATATACACAGTCTCAACAAACCAATAAATATACTGACATTAAGACGCAAAACACGACAGTGAGGATGCATTTGCTGTTGATGCTTTAAGGTGATGTTAACACCCGATGGCATATGTAAAATCCTCTGAGGGTAAACTAATCGGGAATAGATACTCATTGCAGATGACCAAAATGTGCCACAAACTGAGCATGAAGATTGAACACAAGAAGACAAGAAAATATCAACATGTCTTTCATGTTAATCCAGACTGATTATTCAGAAATGCAATGCTGCTCCATGTCTATGCCTGTAAATAGTTAACGTTAATTAATTTGTAGATATAAAGAGTCAGCCTGTATCCCGAAGTGTTGATTTTGTCATCTCTGAAATATCATAATTATGTGCTGCCTCTTTATTTTTTTTTTCTTCTTTCTGTAAAGATAAGATTGCCAACAGAACGTGTTTGGACCCTTTCAAGTTTTCCACATTGTTGGCAGCAGTGACAGCCTCCAGTCTTCTTGGGAATAAACATCTAAGTTTGGCATCTTCCCATTCTTCTTGGCAGAGTTGTCCAAGCTCAACCAGGCTGGATGGGGCGCGTCGGTTCACAGAAGATTTCAGGTTTCACCAGGGGTGCTCTGACTGGTTCAGGTCCAGAGTTTGGAGACTTTATTACTTCTGCGTTTTATTGGTTCCCTGCTTCGGGGTTCTTGCTTTGTTGACGTGAAAACATTCACCCCAGCCTGAGGCCCCGAACATCCTGATGTTTTCCTGCACCCATCCTTCCTTCTATCTTGACTCTTCCAGGTCCTGTCTCATAAAAATGTCCCCACAGCATGAAGCTGCCATCACCATTTTTGACAGTAGAGATGGTGTTGGTGAGGTGATGCTCAGTGCCAGGTTGGGTATGGTGATCAAATAGTTCTATCTTAGTTTAATCAGATTGGAGGAGGTTGCTGCTAATAGTTATAGTCTTTTAGGTGCCTTGTGACAAACTAGCAAGATGAACAACTTCTGTCTGATCATTCCATAATATAGGCAAGATTAATGGAGTGCTGAAATGACGGTTTTTCTTCTTGCTCGTGTATGCAAAAGACTCTGGATCTTAGTTAGAGGGACTGTTGGCTTGTTCTCGGCTGCAGCATCTACAAAGTCTGTCAGTGAATGCAATTTTCTTTCATCTTAAAAGTGATTACTGTACTTCTAGGCCCTTTAACTCATTACGACTTAAGGCATTGTTTTTTCCGTTGTTTATCTATGTCCACTTTATACATTGTTTTTGAACTTTGACCTCATATTTATTAATATCGTAGTTACATATGATTTTACAATTGTGTGTCTTGCAAATGTTGGTGCGACACACAGCCATCTGCAAGCTTTAAAGGTAAAAGTGTCCATACGATGCCTCAGGTCGTAATGGGTTGAACCATGTGCGTCGAGAGACCTGGTCATTCGGATCTCTCTGGACTGACATAAAGAAAAATATGTATAATAATAATAAGAAGAAGAACGAAGAAGAAGAAAAAGAAGGAGAGCTCCGTCACGGGACCACACTTTGAGCGGTGATAGACTACCGCGGCGCTGCTGTCATCATGCAACTTTGTAACCAGCTCAGACCGCAGGATTCTGACATGCCCAAATATGGACATGTGTTGATTCATTTTGTCGCGGAAATAACAAATAAAGGTTTCCCATCATGCAGAAGGGGTTTATTCTACATTGGTTTGCCATTTTGTCTGAGGGTGACATTGAAAGTAATAGCCTAAGATGGACATCAGGAATTTTTTCAGGGGAAAGGGGGCAGAGAGACAAGTGGAGGCTGAGAGCGTTACGCCTACTGAGAGCGTTTCAATTGCAGGTTCGTGAAAAGCATCTGTGACAAATGAATAGCTTTTGATCATTCAATAGACTGGCTTGTCAACTAGCTAGGCCACCTCACTTTTTTTAGAGGACATATGAATTGCAAGAAAATATACTTACGTTTTGGAGCTAATATTCCTCACCACCACAATTCATTTCCCAAAGAACAGCCAGGGGATGCTGACAGATGGACAGTTTACGGCAGTGTTTTGGTGCTAACTAGTCTAGTCTACCTCATACTTTTCTATCAGTGAACGCTAGCCAAGCTAAAGGTGATAGCCTAGATGCCGCGTTCAACCTTGACTTCACTAACACGAAATAAACGAAGTGAAGGGATGTGGCACGTCAACATAACTCAAAGCTAAATGACGTTTTTAAATTGCTGCTTCCAAAACGGTGGTATAGTGACATAGGCCCGCCCGTCCAACGTCCGTACGTTGTGGACATTGGCAAAACATGATTTTATCCTACTTTGGCTTTGAGTCACCATCAGAGCATTGGCATTAGCGTAGCCCAATGCCTAGGCTCTCTCCACCTGCTCTGAGGAGGAGTGAGTTGGGTGGGGGCGGCGGGGGCGGGGGCAGCGGCGGGGGCAGCAGCGGGGGCAGCGGCGGGGGCAACGCCAGCGCCAGACCAGCGATTTCTTCTCCTGCCTGGGGTTGAACGGAGGTTGATTTTACTCTATATCGCCACCTCCTGGCCAGAAAAACTGCCGGTCCGGCGCTATCAGTTAGCCTGCTAATTCTGCAGTAAAACTCAGCTATGCTGCGTATAAACTTTGGTTAGGACATGCCAGTAGGATTATTTCTGCACACTCTTATGGTATGTATAGGTGTTTTTTGTATGCAATACACTTCAAAATGACATAAAAATCGCACATTGTGCCTTTAATAGGAGGGTTTCACTTGACGTCACTTCCGTATTTTTCTACCCAGGTGGTGGGCAGCCTGAGCTGGAGCCCATTGAAAACACTGTGTTTTGTCTGCCACTTTTTGCCCAAAATACCTCAGTTTTGTGCCGTTTTTGGATGTAGCAATCGGTCTAACCGAGAGAAGGGAAAGGGTTACTATCGGGTACCGAAGGTAATCGCCCATAGAGGTGAGAAATGGAAAAAAACTCACAGAACAACGCCGCAAAAAGTGGATAGTTAACCTACGTTTACAGACTGGAGGAGCTGAATTTGCAAATGCTTGTGTCTGCGGTGACCACTTTTCAAAGGTATGTGGGAAATCTAACAGTTTTGTAGTAGTGCAGTAAAGTATTATGTTGCTAAATGCCAATCAACAGTAATGTAATACGGGCTACGTTTGGGCTTTGTTTTGAAGGCTGCCCCAGCGCGTTGTTAGCTACTGTCAGTGGACTGGGCTCCGACGGTCAAGCTGGGTTACCAAAACACAGAGCTAAGACACCGTCATCGGTGTTTCATGCGATCTCTGAGAGTGGTTGATCTAAACAAAACAAATTTGTCACGTCGTCACAATCTTCACGTTTCAGTAGTATCCACGAAGTGCTTAAGTGCTAACAGCGCACATTAGCTCCCAGGTTCTTGACAACAGAATCGCTCGCTCTCTCTCTCTTGTGCATTAGGCTAACAAAGACACAATGTCAGCATTTGGATATATGGATCTCGGCATTTTATCAAAACATGACTGCCAACATTCACAGCTCGGCATTCAACATGTTAAGCAGCTGGTCATGAACTGTGTTAAATTTTCATTTTAACACCCCCTTTTTTTTTTAAAAATCCCGGGGGAAAAACCCCCTGACCCCCGTTAAAAATTATTTTCATGTCTGGGCTACAGCCCCGAATGTTTGCTCAAGCTACAGACGCCCCTGGGTTGAACGCTGTAGAAATGTCCTAGTGTCCTTCCCCAGATCTGTGCCTTGATGTAATCTCGTCCCACATGCCTAAAAACAATTATATTAACCTGATTTTCACGGCCTGTGGCTTTGTTTTTGTTATTTGTTTTAATTTGGTTTGTTCTGTATTTTAGTTAGCTTAACCTTCTGGTTTTATTTTTAAACAGATTTTTCTTTATGCATTCTGATGGTTTTGCTCCACCTGGTTTCAGTTAACTGATTGCTCCACAACTACTTGAGCTTTCTTTAACTTTTGCCAGATCCTCCCTGTTCTTGCCTTTAGTCACCTGTTCAGTTCTTTGCATTGTTTATTTTTTAGACTGCTTTTAGATTTTGTTAGATGATCAAACAGGAATGGGTTCGTTTACCCTGCCCTGTGGCATTTTTGTTTTGTTCTTTCCATTAATTCTTTTCTTCAGCCTGAATACTTATATAAATGAGATTGTTACTCTTCCTTTTAATTTTTTTCAATGAATTTTCTCTTTTCGTTGTGAATAATTATATGGAGACTGATAAGGAAAAAAAAAATAAAGTTAACTGAATCCAATTTAAGATAAGTCTGAACCGTAACATCTGGAAGACATCAAAGGGTCTGCAAACTTTCTTGCTGGCACTGAATGATACAAATGAAGAACTGACGTATATTTTTAGTTTTACTAACACAAGGGGTGGAGTATGTATGAGTCAAAATTCACAAGTCTACCGACTGCATGTGTGAAGTCGGCAGCTAATGCAGACATTCGAAGCGGCCTCAACATAAACATGTGTGTACATTCAGGGCAAAAATATAGCAAGAAAGGCTGACACAGGACTTCAGCAGAGAAAAGAAGCAAAGGACTGGTGGGGGCGTGTAGTTGTTAGTGTGAGCACAACTTGGACTCAAAAATCATACTGATGTGGGAAAAGGTTGGACTTTTCCCTCATGGACACATTTTTCCATGATAACAATTGTTATGTACCAGATCAAATGACATTGATTCATCATTAATATCCTGGACCGAAATGTGGCAGGACACAGCAGACAGGATTGTTGCTGTGGTTGATTTAGTTCTGGTTTAGTTAACATTGGCTCTATTTTTAGCCTGACATCTGAAGTATCCATGGAGTCTAAATGTGGGAAAAGCCTGTCCTCCTTCCTCCCTGGGTGTCTGATGTTTCCCAGCAAACCCTGCTGCAGCCTTCCGTGTGTGTGTGTGTGTGTGTAAGAGAGCGTGAATCAGTGTGTAAGTGAGAAGTGTGTGTAGAGAGTCTAGTTGTGTTGCACACATGCGCCTGTTTGACTGTGTGGGAGAGTTTTACATGTGGGTGTGAGAACGTGTGCATGCAGAGGTGTGTGTGTGTGTGTGTGTGTGTTTGTGTGGAGAGCAGAGGACTGTGGGAGGACTTCCTCTGTGGATCCTCTCTGTTTTCTTTACAAAGAATGACATTCCTAAGCTGTTTCACTTTTCAGGCAGGAAGTGGAAAGCGGCCAAAAATGATTAAAACCAGGAACGGCAACGTAACAGTTTGAGCACCTCCAAAGAGTTTGGAGGGTTGACACAGAGTCAAACAGTCGTGAGATACTGTTTAATAAATCTGAATTAGTGAGAAAGAAGCACATTTAAAGGCTGGGAAAGCAGATCACACAGTTTTGTTGCATTTTCGGCAACATACATCTTTTTGAAATATTGGTTTGAATGTGAGCTGTCCTCTGTGATTCTAGGGACAGATCTGAGGCAAATGACCCCTTTATCCCTGTTGAATCATTTGGTACAGATACTTTTTTTTACTGTTTAGTGTTTTATCACAAATCGTGTACAGGCATTTTATTTAAAAAGAGCTTCAATTACAGTTGATGTACCCAAGGTTAGTTTTGGAACCATTTCAGGCGGACGGCCACATGAGGCATTGACTTTTAACTGAGGCAAGAATGTTATTGCCTTCTACTTTTCCCGTCTTCACAGGTAATATAGTCCCACAAGCTCAAAACCTTACTTTTGTATTATATTTCATGTAATTTTTAGGTTTTATAACACCCCCAAAGTGTAAGAATTATCAGCATATTAAATTATATTACCAAATCTGCAGCCAAATACAACGTTGACATTGGATGGGTTCACTGGAGCTAAGTTCAGTGCTTATTCACTGGATTTTCTCCTGAGGCCCAGAGGGGGGAAAAAAATGTGATATTTAGATGTTACTTTTTTAACACGATTTAAAGGTAGGGTAGGAGATCCTGGATTTTGAGTCCAGCGAAGCTGCATTTTGAAAATACACAGGTAAAAAGTCCCAACCCTTTTCTTCACTTTCCCCCTGAAGGCACGCCTCTAGAGTACATAAACGCGCACGAGCACAAAGGTGCACGAGTGGAGGCGAGGAAGATGGACCCAAGCGCAGACACGGAGCACAAAGCGGCAAGGCCCGGAACTACATCAAGCCAAACTTTGAAAACAAATAGCACTCAAGAAAATAACAAAACCAGATTGTAACATTACACAGGAGTAGGAATAAGACTGATGGGGGAAACCCATGGGAGCAATGACGAGGATCTGACAAAGAATGAAGACAACCAGTGGTTTAAATACTGTGGGGAGGATGATTAGTGAAATATAGCAGCTGAGGATAACTGAACACAGGTGAGGGGAGTGGAGCTGATGAGCAGGCAGGAGGGAACTGAGGAAAATGTGAGGAAATGCCAATGTCCATTCCTTCCTACCTCCTTATTAGTTTTAATCAATGCAGATGTGCCGCAATTTGTATTATTGAAGGAAATTGCAGACATTTAATGTTTTTCTAGCCTTGGAAATTTGGTCATTTTACACCTCTGGTTTGTTTGTGACAGTTAATGCCAAATGAAGGAGTATTCTGTTCTTTTTAAAGGCAAACATAAGCGTGGAGCACGGAAAGTATAGAAATTTTGTGGTATTTTTGTAAAACAACCACAATTTGTCCTGTGTTTTACAAAATCTGGAGTGAGACTGTATTACCAGCAACGTCTTCTCCTTCAGACTGGGGTTCCAACTGAATTGATAGAGAAAGAGAGGTGCTGTAGAACTCACAAAGTACACTAACCAGTGGGGTCAAATAATTATGTTACACTTTTCTCCTGATTGAGTTCCTCAAAAAAATATGTATCCTTCACTTAACTTTAAACTTCCAGTTCCACTGTCTGGAAGTCATTCACCTTATCTCCTGACAACTCTAAGTCTGATTCCCCTGCAAAGATGTTGCATAAAATACATTTGACCTCTCTCTGCCCTCTGCTTCCTGAAATCTGAAAATTGGTTAAAAATGGAAACGAACAAGTCATGTCCATCTCAAAGACTACTAAAAATATTGGGCATTTGTGAAATCTTCTGGAATTGAAGTTTCTGCACTCTAATTTTGGAAGAAACAATGCGATTTACGACCGGGGTTCATTTGATTGACCAATTGTCCTTCGTCCTCTATCCCGAAGCTCGATGGATCGATACAAGCCCCTCCTCTCGTCAAAGTGTCCTTAGCCAAGACACTGATCTCTCTATTGGACCCAATATGAGGTGTGTGATTCTAAGAAAAGTGCTGCATATATAAATGGTATATCGCTGCATGAGCAAGGGTTAATGGATTCATGACTGACACGAAAGCTCTAAATTCAAAACAAGGCTCAAAGACATTGTATAAGGGAAGATTAAAAATTTTTTCTTTGAAAATCCAGTTTCTCCCATTGAGAGAGAAAAGTCTGTTAGCTCCACCCCCACAACGTCAGTAAAATCCCAGGATGTCCCCTTCACTGTACGAGATTTTGTAAATGGTCCTTTACTAAGAGGTCTCAGACGTATGTCCACCGCGCAGGATAATAAGGACTGGCCAGATTTTATTGGATCAGCATGATTAACTAAAGCTTCCTGGCACATATTATTGAAATGGCACAAGCCTTCGGATCACAGAGACATTGACTGGCACCATATCAGCTCCCATAATATAAATAACCAAACTCATAAAGCCAGGAAAAAATTCTCCATGTATCTGTAACAATCACCTCTGATAATGTGTCATTTAGCATTTCTAAACAAAGCTCATCAAAATATTGCGCACTGCACCCCCCCCCCATTAAATGCCCTTATTGGCATTATTCATGCTTCCTGTGTGGGCCTGTATATGTAGCAAATGTATGCATGAATAAAATACTTCAATGCATACATTCCGAACAAAGGTTGTGAGATAATATATTTAATTTCCATTTTTAGGCATTAGTTGAAGAGAGTTTCTCAGGCCATAGGCAAGCAAGAGTCATACGATCTCTTATTCTTGCATTGGCAACATTACAAGAAAAGAAGGTCATGGGTTAGATTTGACACACTCAATCTACAGCTGTGAAATATTCAAAGACAAATATGTAAATACAAATATTCACATGTCTTTAGATTGATCATGTGTGTTGGAGAGGTGCGAGGGAGAGAAACAAAAGGAAAAAGTGATACTCGCATCTTTCAAGAGCTCCCAGCTCACCCACGTCGGTGTCAGTTTTGCGAGGTTGCGCCGAATCAACAGTAAAGAGATATATAGGGGTTATTTTTAGACAAAACAGAGTAAACCATCCCTCTCTCTGCAAAGTATTTTTCCTTGAAAAATACATGAACAGTGGCTGGGACTCAAAATGTGGCTCTCATGCATCATTGACAAAGCTCCATAACCCTTCTCATGACTCCAGGTCGGGATAAGTGCAACCTATCCTTGTTTTCAAAGCTGTCTCACATTTGTGAATTATTGACCAGGACACAGATGCTGCCTCATGGTGATTGTCACGTATGTTTATTTCTGTTTCTGTGGAACTATTTTGTTCTTTTTGATTCTTAACCACTGAGATACGATATCTGACATGGTATGACATGAACGCACCGGAACAATGACATTTATTCCAAATATTGTACTTGAACAGGAATTGCATTCACTCATTAGACTATTTTTGGTGAAAGTGTCAAATAACGCTGGGTTTTTTCACCTCAAATGTTTGATTTAGTTCATTTTTGTAAAATTCTCAAATATTAGAACGATGGGGGAATTATTTATGGAGCTACAGCCGCTTTCACGGTGGGAGATTAAGATTTAAAAGTTTAAAGGTTCAAAAAAGGCTACTCAGACATGTTGGATTCTCATCACTTTTGGCAGATTTCATTCGGGTACCTATCAGACTTATAATAGACTTATAATTTTAAGAATAAACCGCTAAAAAGAATATTGAAGAGACCTAACATTTGTTTATTTGTTCTAAAATTGTGTACATTCTTAGTCACATTAGCTCCAAAGGTTTTTAAATTCGGCTGTTGACCAGCAAACATTTTGCTGACTTGTTATGGGTGCCAATGCCGAAGGCATCAGGGCACACATATTACTATTGTGTATACTTATTATTATTATTCTCCTGTTTCTGTCACAAATTTCGCTGTGTCTGTATCTGGCTTACAAAGTCCTTCTGTGCACTTCCTCATGCTAACTAAAGCAGACAGGTTTCACCACAGCAAGCCAGAATCTCATATGTCAAACTATCTTTTTGCTCATATCTGTACCTTAGTTGTTTAATTATAGATTTCATGTTAGAGAACAAGCAGGTCTCTCGGCAGGCAGTAGGTCCATTGGAGCCCATCAAAATTTCTTCAGGAATTTCCTAGTTTTGATTTGACTTGTGCAGGCATCCCTTGCTCTTATAGAGATGGACACCAGCACAGGGCAAAGAAAGATCTATGATTTTTGACAACCACATTATTTTGGGTATAGTCACAGAAACGGTCCATCCCATGTTGAAGTTCAGCTCTTGGTAGTGATGTCCCAGTTACAGTGAATAAGCAGATTTGAAATATAAATGAATGAATCAATATATCTTTGCCCTGCTCCGAGAGCTCAAGATAAACAAATTTAAAAAAATAAAAATAAAAAAAAATAAAGAAAAAGATTGCCCCTTTAAATGTGTAAAAGTTACTGAAACTGTGTCAGAAGTTCAAACGGACAGAAAGTTTTCTGTGAACCCGAGGAAGTGAGAAACACTCCAAACCAGTGCCGAGCTAAGAAACCTAATTCATGCAACTGTATGTGCAACTACAATTCGAACATCTACATATTCATAACCAAGGTAAAATAACTTTTTAAATTCTAAATACTAAACTAAAAAAAAATGAAGAAAAGAAAAACTCTCAGGGTGTCCTTTAATGAGAAAACACACTTGGTAATGTAGAAATATGTGGCAGTTTAATTAAAAGACGAGCATTTTAAATGATGTCAAACCGTGGGAGTTCTGACATTTTATAACTGATACGACTCCGGAAAATGATGCCAGATGAGAAGAAGCCTGATCCTCTGCAGGAGGAGGGGGTCCATGTGCCTCTCCCACTTCAGGTCTCTTTCCTCTTCTTCTCCTCTCTCATCACGGGAGGAGTAAGGAGCTAGTAGACAGTTGAATGAGATAGTTATGATGAACCGTCACTCAGACCCTGACAGCAGCTTTCTCAAACACCCGTTCTCGGACAAGTCCAATTGATTGCACAACTCCGTCAATGTCACTCGTCACAGGGCCCCCGTTTAAATGCACTCCCGGCGCTGTCGGATAAATCACATCAAACATCACTAACAGATACCCCTCTTCTCTCCTTTGTTGGTAATTGCAGTATTCCTGTCCTCCCGTAGATGCTCAATCCCTAGATCCCTCAACCAATTGGCTCTGACAAGGGGGGGAGCAGTTCCTGTCAAAACAGTTAAAAGGGGGGATGATATTTAAGAGGTGTACTGGATATCAGATATCCATCACTTCTCCACGAGCCCACATAATGTCTACAAGGCTGCTTGATCAAGATGTAGTTCTCCGTACTTGTTCTCTTGCTTAAAGTAAAGTTATTACTCCACCATGATGACTTCATGCTTCTTCAGTGAGAGGGGCTGTGACAGGTAGAGAGCCGGGAAGAGCGAGGCAAGAAACGCCCGAGGAACATGAATACATCGAGAGGGGGGTATTAAATATTCATTCCACTGATATCGCTCTTTGTCACATTCTCTTTAACAACAATGAGGACGAGCAGAGGAGGAGGCGGAGGTGGGTCCTTAAACTGGCGCCGGCTAGACATGTCACGCAGCATCAAGTCACAGCTGGATATTTAACCTGAGGCAAAGAGACAGCTAAGTCGCACAGTTTGTTTTAACCTGTGTGCGGAGGCAGATGGGTGGGGTCTAGCTGCATGTGAGGCGTGAGCAGTGAGAGGTGGGTGTGCATCCGCAGCTTTTCAGTTCAACCGAACACGACAGCAGCTGATTTGACTGATTTGCAAACCATCAGCCAGTGAAAGAGCTAATCAGGGAAATGAGCAGGCAGCCTTGTTGTCCTCTGGTTAAGATGAATAAATGATCTAAACCCTGGCAGGGCTTGAAAGCTTAGGCTTGAGAGTATCAAAAAGCACTGGGATAAGGTCAACTAAAGACTGGAAAAGTTATAGAACAAAACCGGGCGGAACACATATTAGCTGGTGAAGTTAAAGATGAGAGGGGTTCACTGCTCTGTGAAAGGCGGTGGGTCATCTCAGCTCATCTCTGCATCGGCAAATTCGGGTTAAAACTCCGCCGTCCGACACTGACGTCTTCTCTGTACTTTTCAGGTGATTTTTCTTCATTTTTTTCCCCGTCATACAAAAAAAGCACGGCCCTTGCCTCATTGCAGAAGCACCTCTCTCTCTGCCTCTTCTCCACTCATTCAGCGGCGGAGGCTGCTTGACCAGCGCAGAGTTGCCAAAACGGCGTGCTCGGAAGCAATAAAAAAAGAAACAAAACATTTGGGACATTCTGTGGCTTCAAAGTTTTTCTTTGGGTGATAATCATTCGCGTTAACACAGCCACAACCACAGGACAGACGTTACCTTTCACAGATGTGGACGGCGGTTATAAAATCAGGACTTTATCAGAGCACAGTAGAAGTTTTTGAATGCTTTCATAGGTGAACACCTGCTCTGCTCATCACAGTTTCAGAGTCCTTTCAACTTATTTCACGACAGACACGGACTTTGTGAATGAGACCCGCTTCACTTTTTAGATTTAGGAAAGTTTTCGAAAACTTTTCTTTTTAAGGGTTCTTGTAAGTTGGTTTTAAGAGTAAAGGAAAGAGGGAAACTGCACAACTGAAACCGATTTTTTTTTGTTCGTTATGTTTCAAACAAATGTCACATCCTAAATTCTGGTAAAGAAAGTGGTAAAAGTTTATTGGCAGCAACAGATCAACATTTCAGGATCCTAAGCAGATGTCTCAAGACATGAATCCTAGCCTCCATGGCAACGTCATGCTGGGATCATTGTAGTCTACATTTTGCTATTTGTAGCTGACAGAAAATGTTGACCAGTCATGCTGTTCTGCTCTGAAATTATCATAGAAAGTTTGAAAACATGCGAATTTGGTGGCATGTTAATGACAGAAACTAAAAATACACAAACGGACTGCGACTGTA
Organism: Odontesthes bonariensis; assembly: GCF_027942865.1. NCBI lineage: Eukaryota > Metazoa > Chordata > Actinopteri > Atheriniformes > Atherinopsidae > Odontesthes > Odontesthes bonariensis. The sequence goes on along the minus strand of NC_134516.1, from coordinate 14,065,788 downwards.
AACAATCTGTATTTGACAAGTCTCTCAATTCAGGCGCAAAGCAGGAACATGCGTTGCCCTGGCATGTTGCCCAGAAAGTTGCCGACCCCAACGGTCACACCCAACAGATAAGCAGTCAAGATCACAGCTTAGCTGGGTAGCTGGCGACTTAGATTAGATGGTGAAAGAGCTGAAGAGATGTTGCAAAACTTAATAGTACCTTCTAAAAGATGATAGTTCTCTGAGGCCTCGTACCCTGTTTTAAATAGCTTTCATCAACATCCTGCACGGTACAGCTTGTTTTAAACCCGTGAAAGCGCTGGAACATTACAGCATATCTGACCTGAACCTTGCTCACCTATTGGCCGCTGTTAATCTGTGAGCTTTCTGATACCAAAACAGAGATTTGCTGGATAAATCCACAGGGCAGTCAGGCCTTTCACGAATGGGGAAAAAAAACTCCGCTACAGTTCCGCTACACGAGAGCCAAACTTCATGATAGTATAAATTAAATCAAAAAGTAAACAGGAGAGGGAAGGGTGGAGAGACGGGGAGGGAGATCATAATGTGCACAGTAAATCCTAAAATCAAAACTCAGCATCCTTTGGTTTCTAAATGCACCGCTGTCATAAAAGCATTTCCATCGACAAATGAGTCTGCGGGAAAGGTCAATAGTTAATTGAATAATCTATCACCTTGGGATGGACGGAGTGTACCACGCTATGCAATCAATGACAGGCGCATTAAAAGGTCAGCTACAGACTTCCATGATAAGTCACCTGGTTAATGTTTGCTTTGGTTATACACAGCTCAGGGGTTGGCGGAGAGTGGCTAGTTTGGCTGGGAGCCAAACTCCAGCGACAAAGTCACCAGGTGAAGAAGAAAAGTAAAAAGCCAATGAGAAGATATGTGCAGTGGCACCTAATCTCGGCTCTGTTTCGGTAACAATATTAAAGCTCCTTTTCTTTAGGTGACACCCCCAAAAATGTTATCTCTGAGTTTTGGTTTGTTATGCATAATAAAACATGTCAACACGTCCTCTTTGTTGCTGGGAAATTATGGAAGACCTTGTGTAATAAACAGTCAATATTGAAATGTAACTATTAGTTACGGCCCTTATCAGTTAGAGAGAAAGCAGGAGATCACTCAGACAGAGGGGTGGGGGTGTTTGTGCCATGTTCAGGGACAATATACCCACCCACAAGTTGTCATTTGGGTTTTTTTTCATCATTTGAGTATGTGTCATTCAAAATGGAGATAAAACAATCTTCCATACTTTATATCACCATTTATAAACCACCACAGAATTGTTTTATTGATGATTTTACTGAACTACTTTCAATTGTGTGCACTGCTTTTGACTGTTTAGTCATAACAGGGGACTTGAATGTGCATGTGGACGTAGCGCATAACAAGGAAGCTAAAGAGCTCACTGCTGTCCTTGAAATGTTTGGTCTAACTCAGCATGTGACTGAGCCCACCCACAACAGAGGGCACACTCTAGATGTGCTCATTTCAAGGGGGGTTGTTATTTCAAACGTGAATGTCGTTGATGTTGCTTTATCTGATCATTTCTGTGTTTTCTTCGACCTATCTACTATCTCGAGGACAGGAAATATTTTGTTGAAATTGATAATTGTGTCTCGGAACAAATGGCTATGACCTGTGGGGTTCCCCAGGGGTCAATCCTGGGACCCGTATTGTTCAATCTGTACATGCTTCCACTAGGCCAGCTAATACGCAGCTATAATGTGTCCTACCACAATTATGCAGATGACACTCAGATCTACGTGTCACTGACGGCAGGAGAACACGGGCCTGTAGATACACTGTGTCGCTGCATCAAACAGATCAGTGTGTGGATGCAAAACAATTTCCTCCAGCTAAACTCAGACAAAACTGAAATCATTGTCTATGGCCCACAGAAACAAAGAGAAAGTGTTATCAGTCACCTTGAGACTCTCTCTCTAAAACCTAACTATCAAGTTAGAAATCTCGGGGTAATATTGGACTCAGACCTGAACTTTAACAGCCACATTAAATCTGTAACATCAGCAGCTTTTTACCATATTAAAAACATTGCCAGAATCAAAGGAATAGTGTCTAAACCAGACTTAGAGAGACTGATCCATGCGTTTGTCTCCAGCAGGTTAGATTGCTGTAACGGCCTGCTCACTGGGCTCTCTAAACGGGCTATAAGACAGCTGCAGTACATCCAGAACGCTGCTGCTCGAGTCCTGACTAGAACCAGGAAATACGACCATATTAGTCCAGTGCTCAGGTCTCTGCACTGGCTTCCTGTCGCTCAGAGAATAGATTTTAAAACAGCTCTGCTTGTGTACAAGTCTCTTCATGGTCAAGCGCCAAAGTACATCTCTGACATGTTAGAGCCATATGAACCAACTCGGGCTCTGAGAACCTCAGGGAGGGGTCTCCTGCTGGTGCCCAGAGTCAGGACTAAACAAGGTGAGGCTGCGTTTCAGTTTTATGCTCCTAACATCTGGAACAGTCTTCCAGAAGATGTGAGACAGGCCTCAACTCTGACAATGTTTAAATCCAGGCTGAAAACAGTTCTATTTAGCTGTGCATATGACACCTGAAAGTATTTTATCTGCACTCTTCACTTTTTAATTAATTAATGATTATTTTAATGGGTTTTAAATTTCTTTCTTTTTTAATTTCTTTCTTTTATTTTTTTTATTCCTTTTTGATGGTTTTATTGCCTTCTTGTGATTTTATGTAGCTGTAAAGCACTTTGAATGCCCTGTGTATGAATTGTGCTCTATAAATAAAATTGCCTTGCCTTGCCTAGATTCAGTTAAAGAATGCGACTGATTTACTCCTGAAGAAGGTCTGTTTGTGCCGCTTTGTGCAACCCAGCTCCACTCTTTCCAAAATCCCAATATAGGAAGTGTTTTTAGAACATAAAATAGCCATCTTCATGAGGGCTTTTTAACATTTCATTGCTCAAGGTGCACATGGGATCCATTTTACTCCTTCATTTGTGTCCCTTCTCCAAGAGAACCTTCATGTCACTTGTTTGAGCTTAATCATCTTTACAGCAGCACTTAGGTCCAATACAGACAATTAATTTTACAAGATAACGCACACCTTACTTACATCATCCTTAGTGTCTATTCAAGAGGATGGAGAGAAAATCTTTTGGTGAAATAACAGGAACTATGAGCAGCAATGATGCAACAGGAATAGTTATTTTGGGCAATAGTTGTGCTTTTGCAGCAATATCCGTGTAAACCTATTAATTATCAATGAACTGCATTTCCTTATGAAGCTAATTTATAACTATTCATGTGTGTACTTTTGTAGGAAGGTGTGCTGCTGCTGTTTGAAACAAAGAAAGGATTGCACTGTTACCAGATGCTTCCAAGAGAAGAAAAAAAAAACAATAATTATGCAAATCTCAGATGGAATAATTACGGACAAATTCATTATTTATAGGTTTGGTTTCGCTTTGTGCTATCATAAACTAACGCTGAGCTGAATGCACAATTGTGGCTTTCTACTTTAATTGTGTGTACATAGAATTATGTCGTTTATTTCAACCACTGCCAGCGCAGTTTCATTATGACCATGGGGTAGAAGGCTGATGATTGCCAATTTGATTCCGTGGGAAACTTCATATTTTCTTTACTTTCAATATGCATACATTTGTTTCTTCTGTGCACACATCTAAATGTTTACTTTGCTGGAAATATTACATTATGAAATCCATACAAATGAGTAAAATTACTGTTTGAACTGATGTAATGATGGCCCCATACCGAGGAGAATCTTATTGATGTAATCAGTGAACGGCACAAAGCGGTTATTTTTTCCAGTGATTGGACGTGGTGGGACGCTCGCTCATTTGCTCAATAATCAGTCTTTGTTTAAAGCCACTGTAACTCGTTTTTGTTGGATTTCCAAACACATCCAGCAGGTTCGTGCAGATTTTCTGGGCCAAAAGCAGGCAAAGTGATGGAGGCGAGAAGCCTACGGTGGCCCGAGGTGTCAAAGACAATACTGGATTTAAAATAAATAAATAAAAAAATACAACAGCTGATAAGAAGCATTTTACAAAACAGAGTGAAAAATATAATTTGCTTGGTTCTGTGTAATACTAAAAAAAGAAAAAGACGTTTTTTTTTTCTTCTTGACATTTTTTAGCTCATTCGTCTCTCTATCTAATTATTCAATTTTTCAGAATGTTGTTTTGACGATACATTTTTCACAAAATGAACAATATTGTTTTCAGTTTTAATTCTCATGTATTCATTATTTGTGAAATATAGAACACAAGTTTCTGGGTAAGCGCAATAAATCTTGTTAAATGTTGGTCAAAGCCACGTTCTCGTTGTAGATTTTTTTTTTTGTAATTTGACAAAACTTTGTACTATCCCACAAAGTGCAAACAATATCCCCCAAACACATGAGCACCCTGCTGAATTCTCTGATAAGACATGGGCAATTGTCACGGAAGATCAGTTTTGTCGTCTCTCTTGTGTTTTGAAGATGGACCTCTTCACACCGATCCTCTGTGGCATTTATTTGTCATCTCGTGAACCATCACTGTCAAAGCCGGATCTGCTCTATTCCCGGTGCACCACTCATCCCAAAGAGGGTTTAGACATACAATTAGCCACGGTTAAAGCACCATCGCCGATGTGGTGGTTGGCGAGTCCAAACCAACATTCCGTTTATCTCAGAACACTGTCAATCCCCCCATTTGAAAAGGATTGAGCAAAGTTTGGTTACAAACTGGTCTTATTTTTAGTCCTGTGATGTGATTTGACTTTTTCAGTAATTCATCTGCTACATCATGTCACGCTTGTCACTGCACTGCACTTATGATCCCACAGCTCCAATCATGACAGACGCTTAAATAAGCTTCATTGCTACGTTTATACGTTGCACCTCCTTCACACACCAGACACATCTGATACTCTACATGTGCTTTTCAGCTGTTTCTCATATGCCTCAGAGGCACAAAAAAAAAAGAAAAAAAATTAGGACATTTAAAGACGGAGAAAAAATGAGTGAGGAAATACTAATGTCGACTATTCCATTTATATTGTCCATGCTAAATGTGAACTCAGTCACTTTGAGGACTGCCGCATTTGAAGGCTCTTTGCTGAAAATGTCCATAACTCAATAGAAAGTTGGCTGTGTCTCAGGCTGCTTACTTTCTCCCGCCATCCTTCACTGGAATACTTTATGTGCCATCACCTCCCTGGAAAGGAGACTGAAGCTAGAGTAATGTCTGTTTCCTGTCCAGGAGATTCCCCTCAGCAGCCGAGACTTTTCTCCTGCAGAGGATCTGTGTCCTGGTAAAAGCTCTCCTGCTGATGGGCTTGGTTTGCTCTCTCTGGACATCGTCTTTGAAACTTTGCCAGGCTCCATTATTAGCAGAACATCGAATTTGAGCCATTCGAGCTTGTGTTGATTTCCATGACAAATCTAATGATGGATAGTGTGGTAAACCTTAATAGCGTCTTATCAATTAAGCATGTCACCAAATGCAGCCACAACCGGCTTTTTTCCAGGAATAATAGCTTCTTTCAAAATAACTAATACAGCCTCCTGTCTCCGAGGTTTGATACTGATAAATTGCTAAAATGTTTTTGCAAGTCATTGCCAGTATTGAAACTGTTAGATCTGCTTCTCATCTAAACCTGTGACTCCTCTAAAGCTTTAAAAGATGTATTTGAGTATTGCATGTTAAGGGCAATGGTCGGAAGTTACCACATGCATTAATATTACTTAAGCAAGAGGCACTTTATTTCTACCCTTAACCGCATTTATCTTCTACACTAGTGCTTTCTAAATATTTACCTTTAGCACTCTTTGGAACAGCTACTGTAGTCTGTTAAATGATGGGAATTCTAGCTTGCTTCAGTGAGGCCGGCACGCTCTTTCAGCTTCAAAGTGGCTCTTCATTTGAAATAATTTCTGGCTTTAGAATCCAGACAATGCCATATGTTCTATGTGTGAATATATATAATTTAAATATGATATACCAACCCAGTCAAAAGGGCTAAATAATGGTATTTTGTGTTTCTCTAAAACTACTGTTAAATGTACATGTGCAAACCTTGCTGATTGGCAAACATGCATGCATTTAGAGGAGTGGTAGAGGGCAACTGTATATACATCAAATGATTCATTTTGGAACAAAAACCCAACTTTTTACTTCAAAATTGGCAGAATGTTCAGTGTAATGGTTTTAGATGTGGCCAGACTTCACGGAACGCAGATATTTATGGATAGGGAAACAATATTGCACCCATATCCACCGCGCGGGAATGAAGCGAACATTATTAAACTGGCTTTTTTGCTAAATTTGCAAGAAACATCCTTTGTGTGCTCATCCTTGCAACTGCATTGATATGGACAACTGAAACCAAAGTTATTATTTATGTCAGATCAACCTAAACCCATGTTTCCTACGTCATAGCTTTCCTATAGCCTAACGTGCAACCGCCCAGAAATTAAGCTACACATTGCAATGACACACACCATACCACTTGCGATTGGTTCACACGGCACACTGCTATGATCAAATATAATGCTCCTGTGGATGTAAATGTGTCTGCTTTGCTCATCATGCCAATTGAATAGCTTCTGACTGAAGCTGTTTTCTCATTTCTAAATTGTCTGTGTGAAAACATGATTCAATGTTCACCCAAACTCTTTCCTCCAAAGTTCTCAGTCTTCTCTGTGTGGCACTCATTTCAGTTACAGTTCAACGTTCATTAGCTCCCCACATACTCAGAATTGAAGTTACACGCAGTAACTTTTGTCCTCAGACACTGTAGCTATTGTTGCCAGAATAAATGCTCTAAATGAGTGGCGTCGTTCACCTCAGCATGACCTCGTTGCAATGTGCATAGAAGAATGCCACTTTGGGAAACTTTGTTTCATTTATACACATTTTAAGCCGTTAGTGTCTTATTTTAGGCCGTTTAAATCACTCAGCAGGTAGTTAGGTGAACGTAAAGGGTAGGGTGTCATACTTCATATCTCATCGCACATAGAGTGAAATGAAAAGCACCAACAAAAGGATGCGTAGGTATAACACATGACATGACTTGGTGTTTTACTGAAGCACAGTTTATGAGTCAATGCGGGTCACTTACAATACCTCGGCTACTGGCTCAGTGTTGATCTGGCAGAGAATCATAATGAATTATTAAAAAAACCTGAAAACGCATCTTTATTAACACAGAAACTTCAAATTCAAATTAATGAGTGGAGTTACATTTTCCTGTATCCCAAGAAAAGGGGGAGTTCAGATCAACCCACTAGTCAAAGTTCAGAGGTCATTTCTATCCCACTCAACAAACACATCATCGATGCTGCAACACAATGGGCCTCATGCAAGAACATTTTCGTATTTTTCTTCTAAACTCTTACTTTTTTTGCATGAAGGTGTCGTACGAACACGCCACGTCAGATTCAACAAACGCTCTTAACTTCGGAAAAAGAGTGTAAATTACCTGCGTAAATGATGAATGCCACCCGTGCGTATTTAAGTGCATATGCATGAGGATAGTAAATTTGCATACTCCACGCCCAAAATAAAACCATATAAGTCTACACTTCCTCTCTCCTGTGCCAGGAAAAGTTGACTGTTGAGTCATGAGAATGGCATCAAGGCGCAAAAAGAACAACTTTAGGGGCTCTGAGATTGAAGTTCTGCTTTTAGCAGTGTCAGCAGTGGAATTACGGGACCTGCTAAAGCGAAGAAATGGGAAGCAATTACAAGTGCTGTTAATTCCGTGTCACCTGTAGTTCGTAATGTCACCGAAATAAAAAAGAAATGGTTTGATATGAAAATGGCTTAAAAAGAAAAAAAACGTCTTGTGATCGGCAGGCGCTCGATGACTGCAACTAAAGCCATGCAATCAGTTGTTGCCTCATCATTATGGCACTTTGATGGGGTGGTCCATGAGGGGGGTCTTCTGGCACCACACCTTTTGGTCTGCCTGGGCTGGTTCAGGAGCGCACGACTCACAGAGGACTGGGACACATGTACCGATCTGTCTCCAATCTCCCTCTGAAAGGTTCCCGTGGCCAAAAATCCAAGGGTGGTGAGGACCTGGATGGTGGAATTGGGTTTGATCAGCGTGTTTCTCTTTGGAGTTGTGGCTCTAGCAAGCTGCATATTTGCAGCACCACAGTCCTTGTCAATCTAAATCATGATGTCAGCCATTTGTCTGTCTCCACAAGGATATCTACACGGTCTCGGAACACACACTCTCTTCCATGAGCCTTGACGCGCTAAGACATCCGAAAGTAGCAAGTCAGCCGCTAGTTGCATTTCCCATTGACCTTGTTATATACAGAGCCAAACTTCAAGCTAACCTTCAATTAATGCATCGTTTAAGTCAAGCAGTATAATTTCAGCATAATTATGGGGTATAATGTATATATAAATGTATGATTGCTTCAAAGTAATTAAATGTACAATCCATTAGTCAAGCAAACTTGATTCGAATAACAGCGGACTATTTTACGAAACTTCTACGACAAGTCTGGATCACTCGTAAATTCTGTTGGTACCTGAAAGAAAACTTAAAATACGAAAAAATGGGGCGGTACAGAATAGTAAGTATAGCAGGCGCCTCATGTACAAGAGGCTATAGTCCTCGCTGCAGCTGGCCCCGGTTCGAGTCGTGTTGTTTATCCTCTCTCTGTCCCCTGCTTCTCTCTACACTGTCCTATCTAATAAAGGCAAAAAAAGCCCCCAAAAAATAAATGAATAAAAAAAATACGCAAAAATTGGTGAATGTGCAAATTCTCTTAAATCACTCATACGCACAACTTAAGAACAAATCTGTTCGTACAAATGGTTTTTGCATTAAGCCCAATGTGTTGCAAAGATTTCATTAAACTCCAAGACCTTGTAGAGTATCCCTGGGAATGCTGCAACTGCAGGGTCACTAATTTCTAGGTCACTAAGAGACCACGATATAAAACATTCTTATAAATGACCTAAACAAGCATCAGTTTGAAGTGTGTAAAGTCCGAACCCCGTGATAACTCTATATTGGAACCATTTTACATCTTAAAAATGTCCCATTAAACTTTGACTTCTAAATTGTGATTTATGTTGGGGGTTTTTGTGACTGATATCTTTACTTAAGACTAATTAAGCTCCTAATAAACCCGTTGTGTATATGATTAAATGTAGAATATGGTAAATCTTATAGGTGACCCTTTGGTGGGCTTGTTACACGAACAGTAATACATACAATTTTGGCCAAATGGAGGATGAAAACACATCTGTCAATATTCTCCTTTACCTAAGGCAGACAGGACAAATCACTCTTGCTCTGGTTTTGTTGTTTGGAAGAGACACCATAGACTATCTGGCTCTGATCGCAGCATTACTCAGGTTAACACCACATCTCCACCTCAGCTCTTAGTTTTGCTCTGATCCCGACCTCCTAATCCGTCACATTTCCCATTCTATTGAACATCCTCCTTCTGGACCAAAAAGCCAGAAACAAGGAAAGGAAAGAGAAAAAACAATCACTAAAAGAGATACAAAGGCTGATTTCATCCATCTTACACCCTGAAGTAAATCTTTGTGGGGAGCAGAGATCTACGCTCCTCTCCTCTATTTCTGTATTGCCTCGGAGCTCATCCATAACGACTTTGCAGGCCCCCGGGTGCTCCGAGGGCCAGCCAGAGCAAAGGGGGAATTGAATGAGGCGAAGGTAGACAGAGAGGAGACAGAAATGTCTCCTTGGAGGTCACTGGCAAAATTGAAAGTCTCAGGTATAGTGGGGCCTGTCGGTTTAATAAAATGGATAGAATTTCCATTTACCCTCAGCACCCACCTCCTTAATGCATTGTTCTTGTAAGGGAGGGGTGCGAATGAGTCAGGAGCCAAGGAATACACTTTATAGACACAAATAATCGTAAATTGGGAATGTCACCTTTAAGCCGAGGCATTTTTATTATTGTTAGTGGTGCTGCTGAGTGGGTTTGATGCTTTATTCTCTCAGGGATCCTGTGTACCAAGCACGTTTTCCCCACCTCCCGGCCATCTTAATCGTGCTCCTGGCGAAAGAGGAAGAGGAGAGGAACAAAGAGGGGACTTTAAGCTAACTTGTTTCTTCGCTGCCCAATACTTCTGGGTGATTGATGGCAGATGGCATACTTTAAAATAAACCTATCCATTAACACTGCTCACTGTTCTTTACCCTGAGCATTTACTGCTGTCTGTGGGCCAGTCAAATGCATCCTATCACTGGACCTGGTCTTCGCCATACAGGTGTAAGCTCTTTATTTACTGCTATTATTTGGATGTTACAAAGGCTCCTCTCTGGTTTATGGTGCTGACTTTATAGATTCTCCCTTCCACTGGAATATTAACTGTCTCTCCATAATTCAATATGAAAGCACAAGGGCTCATGGGAGCTGTAGACCAGAGCAGCGGATACAGGTACTTCTCTAATTGAAGTCCCTTGAGCTTTAGGACTATAGAACATATAAATTGGACAGATAGCAAATGCACGAAATATTGACAAATGTCTTAGAACCCGGCACTTGCCATCCCCTCTGACTGATGGGCAGCAATACTAAGCAGTATTACTTCCCAGTCAGGAGTGTACAATGTGGCCAAGTCAAGTTGAGGCAAATGGACAAAACAAAACATTTGTATATTTAAATTAGATTTGCAACACTTGACTGACTCTTGCATGTGTGCATAAACCAGACAGAGACCTGTTTATTCCCCCTCTGTTTTGCATTATATGTGAGTGCCTGTGCAAATTAACGAAGGAGGCCCTCTGTATTTTCGGCTCCATGTTAATTGCAAGAAATAATATTAAGGACGTGTGATTCTTATGCCTGAGCATATTGCATTATAATAAGTTCAGGAACATTACTGGGGAACACAGCTTATTAAGGAGAGGCAAGGTAGAGGCTGGATAGAGATAGATTTAACAGTAATATACCTAATCCTGAATATATTATGAATTTGCATGCAAACCCTTATACAAGATTTGAATATTAATTGAAATATGCAGATGATGTATAGGGCTGTAATTATTGCTGATTTAGAAGTATAATTGGATGAAAACTTTTTTTTTGTGATGGACTCTTCCAGCAATGTGCCGCGGTGAGAGATTAATATACATATTCATGGTTGAATCTGCTGAACTCTTATTTCTGACAATTGGTTTGGAGAATGTGTTTGTGAGGCCGGGTTCAAAGGCTGAAGGAAGACAATAGCAAATTAAAAGTATTGAGAGGAGCGAGTGTTTCACTGAGCATTGAGGCAAAATTAAAATTTGAAACAAAGACTTTTTGAGAAAGCAGGAGAAAGTGGCTAATTATACATGCTTTACGTGTTTTGGGGGGTGCCATTTCTCAAGCACAGGCTACTGTGTAACCTTGGTTATTTTGCAATTTTCTGGTTTCTGTTCTTCAAAATTGTGCCACCAAGTGCTAAAAAACCATCTGAACACATAGATATTTCTTATTTTTGTCCTTCAATACGTGCCATACTGGCATCCAGTAAAGTACAAGCCCTACAAGCAGCATTAAGGAAGAGAGAGTCATATGAGCATTTCCACAAAAGAGCAAACATCATTCTCAAGTCTTTAGGAGGGGTTGGATGGGATGGCTACACACTAACCCTAACTCTTAGAAGAAGAAGGTTATTTTACTGTAACCAACTCAAAATGACTGTTGATGGCCATGTTCAGACTACAGGCAAACTGGAAAAGCTTCATAAATCATGTCTTTAAGAGAGACTGTGCACTGTGTTATTCATTAAATATTAGTCAGGTTTTATTTGTGAAGACAGCTCCAATCTATCTATGAGGATCTCGTGGTATAGCTAAGCTGGTGGCACACCTACTCATTGCTTCGCCTGAGCAGACATTTAATTTCTGCATTAGTCCACCGACTGTGTCTGTTCATCTCCATCTGTACGAGATGGCTGTGGCTCAGGTGGTTGAGCAGGTCATCCGCAGATCACAAGGGCAGTGGTTCAATCTCCAGCCACTCCACTTTGGCAAGACACTTGACACCAAAACTCCCGACTGGTGTTTGAGTGTGTGCATGAGTGAGTGAATAAGAAGCCCCATGTGGTGTCACTTGGAATTTGAAGGCAAAGTTCAGAGTCCATCATACTGTAAGTAAGACAAGGATCATTTTGAAATGTGATTTGAGCAGTCAGGAATTTGTGCTCACAGCCTTAAAAAGGCAATATGGAAATAGGTCGCCGTGCAGATGTGTTTGTTTGGTAGTTGATATTTTGATATCAGTGCGAGGCCGAGGTGTGCAGCTCCAAAATGATCAAATCAATTTGTTCCCTTTGGTATTTTACTGTTGCAGGTTGCAACATATATATTGATGGATTGAAAACATTTCATTACCCCAAGTGAGTTGGACGTGGAACAGCTGTTTCTAATATAATGGCTACTCTCTTATCAATAAGTGCTTTCAGTTAGAGAAACTTGGGACTGATTGTTTCAATATGAATCAGTTCACAGGAGAAGAGCTTCACTCTTGAAAGTACTCATTTTGCTGGCCTGACATTGCAACAGTAGTTTGAGCTTTCTAGAGCTTATAGCGCCCCACTAGAGAAAGGGAAATGTGTTACCCTGCAGTTCGATGGCTGCAAGATGGCAAGTTAAGAGCGAGCTGTCATTGGCTGCCTCCCTTGAACCGCTACTGTATCTCTCACACAGAAGCTTTGAACTACATGCAGTTGATATTAAGATTCACGTCTTTCACGAGACTGAGAACATGTTGGGTCACGTGTAGAGCCAATTTCGCCTCTCACCTGCTTCAACTTCCCAAACTGTCTGAAACACGCTTTTCATCGTCTTCATCTATCTTCTGTCTTTGTTCCAGCGAACTTCATGAGTCATGACAGGCAGGTTGTCGTTAACGCGACCTACCGGAAGTCGCTCCTGCGACCTTGCCTGTCTAAAGCTACTGTACATCCCTCCCTGCATGCCTCCCCTTGTCATAGAGAGGAGAAATGCAGAAGGACTTCTGCTAACTCTTGTCAGAGCTGTCAGGCACTCTGCTGCTGCCTCAGTCTTGACAAGCGGTTGGTTGGAATACCCACCGCGACCTGTCGCTTCCTCCCTTCCGCTGCCATCATTACCTCCTTATGTCATATGCTGATTTATTTCATTTCATCATCGTCTCCTCCCTCATTTTTCTCTAAACACCTCTTCAGAGTGCTAAAAACAGACAGCTAGAATACATTTAAAAGCTGTGGCTCAGATTGCATTGCTGACCATAATGTAAGTCTGATCGTCCCTTGTAGTGCCCAAACCATCACAAACCTTCATGAAGAATGGGGGGGGGGGGGGGGGCAAAGGCAAAGAACAACAGTTTCTGACTCATGAAAGCTGCTTTCCATTAATTGAAAACTTGCCTCTTGCATGGCTTGGTGTGGGTGTGCTGTACTGGCCTGGCCTGCCTGCAGTCCAGCTCTGTCTCCTACTGAAAATAAATGGGGCCTCATGAAAACTGAGCACTTTAAACTTTGTATTCAGAGAGAATGGACACACCATTTTAAGCGAGCTGGTGTTTATAATTTCTAAATACTATGAAGTTGGTCGGTGAAGATGCTGGAAATGATTTGATTGGATTTGTGTATGTTAAATAAAGGTTCAAACAAATGAACAAATTACAGATTTAAGTTTTTATTGCAGCTTTTCTGGAACTAGGATTTCTTTTTAAATGCACTCCCTGACCGAGTATTTGTAACCCCCAACATTAACCACTCGCTAACTGTGAAAGCATAGTATGACAGGAGTGTTGAACTTGTCTTCTGTGGCATGTGAGTCGGTGGCTTAACGCCTCCATCCACTTTCACTTACTACTCATGAATAACCTATTCGTTGACTAATTAGGAGTGTTAAACGAGTATATAATAATGTAGCAGGACATCAAATAGACTTAGTGATGGACGTAGCGAGAAGTAGCAAGTAGCAATGTCAATGTCATCAAGTCGCAAGTTTGGAAAAATGTAGAAATAGACACCCAGCAAAATGTTTTCAATTCACAACAGTTTGTTAATTACTAGATCTTCCACCTGGCTGCAAAGAAAGACGATGACAACTTTCTTAGGAATTTTATCTTTGAAACTAACGCAAAGTGGATCCACTCCATAGAGTAGCCTACATTGTGCTGGAAATGAGTGAGTCGAGGTGTGACATCAAGGCAATAATCTACTGTTGTGCATTGATTTTTTTTAAATTTTTTATCTCTGACCTTGGCATTGCAATTCAATTTTTAACTGAGAAGGTCCCTTTTATCTCTCCTGTCCCACCTCCCCCTGATATGACCATGATCATGTTGACCAAGGAAATCAGCTGGCATTTGCCGGTAGCAGAGAGCATTCTTCATAACAGGCCACTTTAATGAGAACCTTCAAAAATAGTTAACAAAGAATCCTAAAAAAGAAAATTATTTCATCTTTTAATGTCCAGATTTGCTATCCATGTATCGGCGTGATGGTTTACTTTCAATCTTAACGTATCTGCTAGAGGTGATGCTGCAGCCATCTGGACGTAAGCTGTGTGGATAAATAGCATTTTCTTTCCTCTGCTGACTTTGTCACTGTCATGGGCTTCACCTTCCGATACCCTTACCAAGCTCACCGATAGCCACGCCCACACAATCCTCCCTCAAGAAACCGCTAACGCCCCAACATGTCCTCATTCAGATTGAAAGGGCCCAGTCAAGGTAAAGGGTGTTCCAGTCTCAAAACACAGAGCGATCATGTTGAATCCGTCCCGATTTGCTTCTTGCAGCTGGAAATATGAAAACACTCCGGCCGTACCGAGTTTGTAAGGGTACTATCATGAACATGGCGGTGTGTTTGCTGTTGGTTTTTGCATGTATGTTGATATAAGAGAGTGGGAGCTCTGTATTTGTTTAGTCCGTCTGGCAGCCAGGCTGATTTCATGATAAATATTAGAGCTCAAATATGTGAGTAGGGCATTTATTGAAAGTGATCACTCCAAACATTGTTTGTTTGCCTGCAAAACTGTAGCGGCCTCTTTTTGTCAAGCGGGTTATGAGAAATTTCTCCCCAAAGCATCCCAAATGTAACCAATTCGATTTGTGTTTGTTTTTTGCCTTTTCGAGACTGTTTGTCAATGTTTAGAAGTGCTTGTGTACGTGTATGTGTGTGTGTGTGTGTGTGTGTGTGTGTGCGTGCATGTTGAGGGGGTGGGGGGGTCCACATGTGCGTAACGGTGATAGCTACACTACATTCGGGAAAAACAAACACCTCAAGAGACCCATATATATCCACTCACAGGGAAGTTTTACAAACCAGAGTGCAGTGCATTTATCCACCCACTGCATTTTTTTCCTACATGGGATTACAAGGTGGTCAGCCTCTGCCAAGAATCCTCTAGGTGCAGCGCAAAGGGAGTGAGAGCAATGTGTGTGAGAAAAAAAGGCAAAATACGTGACTTTGGAGTCAAACGGGTGGGGGTGGGAAAGCGAGGGGAGGGGGGGGTCTTGAAGCTGAGAGGCCGGAAATGGAGAGAAAGGCCGAGGAACAGTGGGAGAGTGACCTTTTACAAGACAGCTGTTCTCTCTCAGGTGCCTGTTCTCAGCAAATCTGTGGCCCTTTTTTTTTTTCCTTTTCTTTTTCGCATTACACATTATTTGGTCCCATGGGATCATGAAATAGGCCGGGTGAGTGTTTAATGTGGCAGGAAGGAAAACTACACTCTTTCAAAAGCCTGTGACCCACTCAGGACAGCTCACAGCTGATAAACAAACTTACTGCGTGTTGAGTCAAAAAGCCTTTCGGCTTTTCTCAAGTATAAATGTATAAATAGTCATCTTTCAAATGGCTGTTAGGAGACTTTTAGCTCAAATGTCTGGTACTGAGAAAAAGGATAAAAAAAGACAATCTTGGTCAAAAGATTCCACCGTGACTACTTCAAAGGGAGAAGATGATTTCCAAATGAAAGGTAAAGTTTAAAGATTGAAAAATCTTTGCAGGGTTTGAAGCAAAATTAGTCAATTATTTTTAATATGTTCAATTTAGAGTTTAAAAAAAAAAAAAAAAGAAGCAAAGGAATGCAGCGCAAACTAATTAAGTCAGATTGTTTAATATGCTTGTTGGGACTACGGCTTGTTCAAGTAGCCATATGAAAGGTCAGGTGATGCAAATTCCAAAGCTGTATTCACACTCTGACTCATCAAAACCTAGTTTCAACAATTGGCCGCTATGGGCTCCTCTAAGCAGCCCTCTGGAAATGAAAATAATCATTTCCCACACAGCAGGGGAAGTCTGCTTGATGACAGGGTTTTCAGGCAGCAGTTCCTTCAGTTTTGTAATGTCATCAATAGTTTACGTTAAAAAGGCCGAGGCCAAGTTCAGGCCGAAAAGAGCAAGAAAACTTTCTCATAGGTTTGGAAGAAAGGCAAAACCCCAGTTTTCAGCTCAAGAATCCCCTGGGAAGGTTCAAGAAATGGGAATTTTGGTTCCCTGATAGATTGTGTAACCACACCTGCAATAAGTCAGAAGCCTAATATTTTGGCTTAAATGACCCAAGGTATCATGCCTTAGATTTGGGCTCGAAGCCACTGACCAAAGAACATCATACTGGTAAAGAGAAAAATAGGATTCACTGTCTGTTAAAAACGCTGGAGATAAAAAAGACTAAAATGTACCTCAAATCCACAAGCTGAAGGTTTTCAGTTTGACCCTTCAAGTCCCTCAATTTGTGCACAGATTTGATAAGAACATTGCATACAAGACAGCCAAAAACTAGAAGCCTCTTGTGGGAATCCTCCCAATACACTAACCGTAAAACACTCAGCTACCACAAAATAATTTTATAATAAATATGTCATAATCAGGAGATTGTATGGTCACTTAATCATTCACAGTACTAACAATTTCGATAAGGGTTGACCAGACTTTATTAGAGGGTTCACAGCAAGTAAAAGGAGGGAAATTAGAGAAGACATACAGCAAAGGTCCTGAAGAACCAAAGCTTCTATCCAGGACAGTTTTATATAGCTGAACAAAACTAAAAAAAAAAAGTAATTCAGGGTGAGATAATGTTAGAAATCTAAAGAGATTGAGCTGCTACAAAGTAGAATAACTATTAAGTGTTTCAGTGTTTTTTGCAAAGGTTTTGTGAAGGTTGTATTGTTTATTACTACATAAGATTACGTTCATTATCCCATATACTGCAGTTTAGCATGCCAGATCTGACATGCCTGATGTGATTGATAGCTTTGTTTTAAAAAACAAAAAGATACAGTGTACTGTATGATGCCAAATTGCAAAACAGGGAGAGGGGAACTAATCTCCAACTCCAAAAGGTAGCTGAGAACCATAAAAAGCTACCTCTTTAACAAAGAATCTTTAAAACATCTGGCTTGAAACATAAATACTTCGCAAGACAGGGGAAATAAACCTTCCTTTCCAAATGTTATGTATTTGTTTATTCTCATGTTAAAGAGCTGCTGAACTCAATTCTACCTGCTGACCTGATGTTCTCAGTTGCTCAAATGCCCGGATCGGCCACTTTATAAAGAGGTCAAGATATGTCTGATAATTTGCACCAAACACCGCCACACTGACACAAACATCAGCCGAAGAGACCCATGTCAGTATATATATAAACTGCCACTAAAAGTGCCAGAAACATGTCCTGCAGCTTAAGACACAGATGTATTTCATGTACTTTTCTTTTATGAGTGTACTAAAGGAGTCAGATGGGGTTTGTTCAGTGCAAGGAAAAGGCATTAGGTGATAAGGCGCACCTCATCTCCACCAAGCTCTCCAGGTTACAACAGAACAGGGAGGTAGAGGAGGACCCCCCCCTCCCGCCCTCCTGTGAAAGTCTTCAATCTTGCGAAGCCTGAGGGGCTGAGTAGGTGTTTAATTATTAAAGGTGTTTGAACAAAAGGCTATTCTAAGCCTGCTGGAGCCACCAACTGGACATTCTCCTCAGTGTTTGATGGATGACTACCTTCAGAAATAGTCTGTTTCCTTCGCTGTGCTTGTGTTAAATTACCCAAAAAGACTCCCAGAGACCTGCGATGTCATCTCCCCTTCTTAAAGACAGATATCCTCTTGTACATTTATGGCATTTCACAGACAGAGCAGCGTGCTGCGATCATTACAAAACACGAGGGAGTGAATTCCTGTCGCTGCATTTGTGATGGAACTTTGATTGAAATTTTAAAGGAGAGTAGAAGTGCTGCTATTCTTATTCTGAACCGGTAGCCGTTGCAAAGGGTGCAAATGTTTCTTTATTCAAAGTGCATACTCTATGGGCTGAATTAAGAAGAAGAATTTCTCAAATGTTACACAGAATCCAATTAGTATTGCACAGTGGCAGAAGTAGCTCTTTAATCCTTAGAAAGTGAACAGAAATTACATTAAAAAAACTTTATAGCCTTCAATTTAAACTCTGACTTCAGCCAATTGTAAAACTATTTTACTAAGGCCCTATTCACATGGGATTAGAATCATCAGAGTATTTGTGATTGAGAAATTACCCCCGGACATCTGTGTCTTATGCAGCACATTTGCATGGGGTAAGCAAATGTTTTACTCAAACACCAGCAAAAAAGGTCAAAATGCTCCAAACTACACGCTGCCATCCCTATCATCATCCTGGGAACATTGCTCTTCAGATGTATTCAATCCATAAGAATTGGTCTCCATTTACAAAATCCTCTTAAATTTTCTCCCCAAATGCTGTCTGAAGTTTAATTTGCATTTACAAATGCAACTTTCCCAATTCTTGAAACAGAAAGAGTAAGAGCAAAGGTGCAGAAGACAAGCCTCAAAGCGTATCTCAAAACAACAGCTGCACCACATGTAACAGGCAAAATGTCCATGTCTGGCGATCAGAAGGTCTGGTTGGTGAAGCCACACGTTTGTCAAGATGAGGAGCGAAGTTTGCATCACGACCATAAATTATTTCCAGTAACTTTGCTTTGATGTGTAAATTTACAAAGATTATTTTCTGTTTGGTCATACACTGTAAACAAATTATTTTAGCTCAGGCATTAAAAATGAAACATTACGGTTAGGTATTTAGTTCTTGGCCAAGGTTAAGAAAACCTTGCATCAACATAAAGAAATATAATAATACTGATGCCACGTCCTGCCCCCCTGGCTTAATATAGAAAAATAAGCTGGACACGTGACGCTAAAGTCCTACAGAACTGCATCACCATTACATTAAAAAAAATGTTTAATGTTTTGCGGTGAGACTGGGTGATTTTTTTCGTTGGTTAAAGCTGATATTGCTTCATTGGCCGAAAGTTGTTTGTTCACGTGTCCCAACAGTAAATGATGAGCATGTGTGAAAAAAACATGAAATACCTATACACACTGCACATATTTTAAGAGTCTGATACATTTAACAAGACTTTAGGTTTCTAGAAATATAAAATAGTAGCATTTTTTCCTGGCCAGTTGGTTGGGGAAAGTCCACTGTTTGGTTGATGCAACCACCTTCACCCAGCGCCAACTATGTGACACTACAATTACATTACCTCATTGGTTCCTTTCCTGCTGTCGTAAATATTAAGGCCATTAGAAAGTTCTAAACCATTGGACACGTGTGGATCGTAATAAGCCGCTTGCACAAACGTATGGATAACGTGAAAAATTGGACTTGAAAGGATGAGCTGGGATTCAGAAAAAAAAGAGCACAAGCACAGCAAACAAGTAAAGAAAAAAAAAAGTGAGACTTTATTAAAGAGTAATGTAAGCAAAGCAACAAACATAAAAGCAAAAGCAACATAAAAGCATCACATAAAAAGACTGGCGTCAGGAAAAATTAATAAATCATCAACACATAAAAGGAAGTCTATAAAAGTAAGATTCAGAAATGATTTAATAGATGATACTGATTCAGTCAACAAACTCAGGGTTCAGACCGCACTAAAGGAGCTCTGCCACTTTGGGAATCCAAAACTCTTCTTAATCTTTCAAGTTTACACTCAGAACTGAGATTAATTATCTCGAGTGTAAATCACATGCATGTGATTCTAACCCATTTTCTTTTTTCGTTTTACTTGCAATAAAGGCAGGTTTGCTTTGGTCTGTAAGACTGCAGGACATCAGAGTTGCCAGCTTGATCCAAGAACCACAGAACCCAGAGCTGAACCTTGAATTGTTTTCGAATGTGTGACATTAGGAATATGGTCAGAGCTGGCAGACCACAAATTTATAGTCAAATATTTTAGGTGTTGTGATTAGCCGGAACATCTTTCAGATAATTGAACCTTTAAGAGTAGAAGAGGTAATTTACCAGGAAAAATCTTTAGCAACTTCTTGCCAAAATATTTTGGATCAGTCGTATTATTTTTTATCTTATCATGTTACACCTTCAGAGAAGCGTTCCATATCAGAGTAAGAACCTGAGTTTACGCTGTCCTTGATAAAACCCAGATACACAACTCTGACAGAACTCCTACTTGAGCAACATACGCTCCATGAATCTGGTGTTTTCCGCTCCAGTCTTGATGAAATAAACGAGTTGTTTGAATTACCACTTAATGACAGGGTAGGGGCACATTTCTGGAGACGGTGTAGCCTTGTGGTTGCTGGACTATCGGTTCAGACTGATGTTTCCACAAATTAAAAATCCACCCAAAACCTTGTGAAATCCTCCTGTGGCGCACCAATACCTGCTCAGTCAGGACTCCTGGGTCAGTAAAATTCCAGGTCGGAAAAATGTTAACAGAGCCTTCGGCACTTTCTGGTTTAAAAAAAAAAAAATGAAGAGAGTCCGGGAGCACGGTTTGATTTGAGGGATATGGTTCATTTTCCTCCCTCTGAGAAATACAGTTATTCAAGGAAAATAAATTATCTCACCCACTGTCTTATATGGCATTTTTATAGGACTGAAACCAGGTGACGAAACTATGGCTTATAAATCCACACTGAAGAAACCTTTATACGTGTGAGCTGTGTGCAAATTAACAACATCAATCTAGACTTTGACTTGCAAGATTTGTTTGCCTGATGCATTTCTTTATCATCTATTTCACATTCTTCATCTCCTCTATTTTCCACATATGAAAGAGGAGGTCTCAGTAGGATTTAGAAATTTCATTTCTAGATTTAATATTCATATTGATAGTGCAATATTACATATTCTACATCTCATGCTCGTATGATACAATCCTGGCAGAACATACCGTATTCTTCTGCTTCTTTTTGATTCGTATTTGCGGCCCAGTTCAGAATGTACAATGCTGATTAGCCACGTGCATTATCTGTTTGTTTGTTTTTTGACAGGAAAATGCCTCAGAGCTGTTTTTGATAAATTCAATCTATTTTTTCTAAAGCAAAATAGTTAGAATTTGTGCTCAATGTGCCCTACTTTTGGTTTGTTGAGATAGCACAGGTAAAAGTGTATGCTGTAATGAAGAAGCGTAGCAGCCGTGCTATTCTGCAGTCCGACCAGGCAGAAAACAGGAACTGAGTAAAGTTTGATTATCTAAACCACCTAATTTGGATGCAATGTGTAAAACAACAGTCGGCATTCATTGGAAACTTTCCACGAGGTATTACTTAATCAAGCCCTGGGCAGGACTTTTGGATACGACGGGCATTTTTCCTGCGGTTGAAAAAAGCCAAATGGGGTGCAATGAATTTGCGAACGACAGCAGTTTCTAAAGTCAAAATGTTTTCATTCCCTTGGCATCAAACACTTTTGTTTTGTCAAAGCCTCTAATGTCTCTGAGATATGCACAAGGTGCCCCTTGGCATTGGTGCCCTGACACATTGACAAACACTCCCATGTCATTATGGAGAGCTAACGTATGAAAAAACAAAATCCTGATAAGAAGGCTCAAGGGGAGGTTGTGGGGGAGTCGCAGAACACAGAGTGATGCAAGATGAGGTCAAAACACATTTGGGGCCATCTTTTTTTTCTTTCTGTTCACTCGCCTGCTTAGTTTTAGGGACAAGTATTTAAACACAGTTCAATGGTAAGTTTTGAGCTCTAAAAGGTGGTTAGAGTCAGAAAAAGACTAGTTTGATTTTAATAATGTATCTATTTACCACAGGAAACAAAAAAAATGGCATCAAGTCAAATTGAGAAGCACCATGTGATAGTAGAACACCAATGCCGTTCTGAAATTCTACTTCAGGAGCTTGAGCAAGATTTTTGAGGAAAGAGCAGCTATCATTTGTGCTGCATCTGTTTGTGTTTGCTGTCGCAGAGGCTTTTAATCCTGTTTGTAAGACAAGTCTCCTGTCTTCGACTGTGCTGTACCAAGAAGGCCACCGTTCTCTGTTAAACGTCTCTGAAAGCTTCTGCGGAAAGCTTCAGCTCTGACCCAGTGACACCAGCACTCGCACCACAACAGTGAGCCTCAGGAGAGAACCTAGCAGCAAATTACCTCTCTGCCTAGACCTGTACTTTTTTCATATGTGTGTTTCTGAGAGACAGTACGTGTTTAGAGGCTGAAGGGGAGGGGGGGGTTGAAGGTTGGGGTCATACTTGCCTTGACCACAGGCTGACTGCTCGCCCCGGGCCCCTGGCGTCAGTGTCAGGGAGAGGTGAATCAGACTATCTCCACTTGCAAATCTATCCCTGGGGATCCCAGAGCCCTCGCACCATCCCCACCTCCTCTCCCACCTCTCGCAAAACATCCTTTTAGATGGGGTCCATCGGCCATTATGTCCCTCCTCACCTCTTTTGCCACACCAGCAGGGCGCTATCTGAGGGGAGGAGAGGTGCGACTACGCCACTAATCTCTCTTTGAGTTGTTCTGCCCTGCCCATGTCACTCTCTGCCTCAGCTCTCCAAGGACGTCCACCTCCACGGTCAAGGTGACGCATAGTTTAGTTTTTCCCGCAGCCAACATGGACACAGACCTGAACTACCGGGGTTCATGAATTACAGGCCTTGCTTAAGTGGTAATTTAGGCAGGAATTAAGGGATAACATGTATTTTAAGAGAGGAAATCCTTTGAGTTTCCTTTTATAATAGAGCACCTACCTCACAGTGGGTAATTGGAGCCAGATGTAGCTCCATGAAGCATTAAAAGCACCGGCCTGTGTGCTTTTTTGTCACCCCCCCCTGTTCTTTGCTTCATGAAACATCTTGAAATTCTGTCATCATACTGGCTTTTGTCTACTTGTACGCTTGCATACACTCCTGTGTTTGTGCCACATAATCACATTAGTTAGATTTAATCTAAGAAGAGGCAAATTATGCGCTTTTCCCATCAAATTTAGCTGCATGACAAGCAGCGTGCAGAATCAGTGAGTACAACCTATCCTAGAGTGCTTTGCATGGATGGTACAGGACTGGAAAAGGAGACAGAGAGGGGAGAGTAGGCTGCAGGATGAAAGGGAAACACTAATAATGTCTCACATGTGTACTGGCAAATTGTCTGCTAACACCGGCGTGCAACATACTCACTAGCTAGGAACGTGGCAGCTGCCTCCTAATAAGCAGCATGCACTATTTATGATCATAAACCAAGGGCAGGGAGGGTGAGCGCTGTCAAAATAAAAAAACATGTCAATCTTTGCTCCCCACTGTTGCCTGAGCTCGTTGCCTGTCTGTTAACGCACTTTTTTCATGTTTGCCTATGATGTCCAAAGGCGGGAAAAATCACATCAAACCCACAGATTTCTTAAACTTCGACATGTCTAAAATGGGAGGCGAGGGGGGGTTGCTGGAAATCAAAGAGAATATCAAAGTTGGGAGAAGTACGGGAATGCGTCTGTGAAAAAGTAAATATTTTGTCCTAATGGTTTGTGTGTTTGAGAAAAGCACATGTGATGAAAAGCAGAGATATACATGCCGGTGCAGTCGGCGGAAAGCTAGGTGGGGAAGTGTGGTTACTTAGGTGGAAAAAAAAAAATCGAGGCCAAGCTTCGTTTTAATACTTCATGGGGCATTGAAAATTCCCTCTGAATTTCCCTAACTTCTCCCTGCTCTGTGCAATTATGCATGTTTATTCATTTTGATTAACAGCGATGAAAAGTCGTGTCTGCCATGAGCCTGATAGATGAACATTTGTGCCACTGAGCGACTGACAGTGCATCAGAGGCACATGAAAGGCCAACTTTCCACTTTTCTTCCTGCCTCATACCTACTGAAACAGCAGGTAACTGAAATAGTTTCAATATTTCACCGGTCTCTCAGGACAATATTCAAAGGCGACGGAGGAATATCTACGGGCTTCACTTTGAGATGGCGTGACACAAGTAATACGTTGATTAGCTGCTTTGGGCCCTGGATCCTCTCCACTTCTAACAACTACTTGACTTTCTTTCTTCTCAGAGCCTTTTCCCTCTGCAACTGCCGGCCACTCGAGGGACAGAGGGGGGAGACGAGGAAAAAGGAAAGAAGAAGCAACAGGATATTTGACTGCTTTCAGGTTAAAACCTTCAAATGTGATTAAAACTTGTTTGCATTTTTGCTTACCCTGCAGCTCAAAATATCTCTGTGCCATCAAGTCATCTATATTTTGAATTTCAACCCATTTGCACAGCTTGATTCCAGAATTTTCCAGATGCAAGAGCAAACAATGTACAAGTTGTTAAACTGATTCTGTGCGAGTTAAAATAATCTTTTGCATATTTTTTTAGCTGTCACAGGGGCGCAACATTAAAGAAAAAGTCAAAACAACGATCTCCTACATTATGTCTTGTCCATAACTGCATGGAAATTGCATGAGTTGAGGGACAGACAGGACAAGGAATTTGTGAGGGCTTAGTTAAAGGCAACAGTAGCCCAATGAGAATCTGACTACACTTGCACTTGGCCCTGATGTGGATCTGCTGTGGTGAAACTATGACTGCACTAAATGGACTACAAAAACAGCAAGAGATAGATGCATCGGAGCATGTTCCCCTCATGCAGGCTGTATGAACATGGCAAGACTTTGATAAATATGAGCCTATTTTACCAAGTTTGGGAAATTAAAACAACTGGGAAAAAAGTCTAAGAAGTCAATATTACTTTTATAACATTAAGAATGTGCATTTGGTAAGATTTGATCAAAATCATTGAGTATCGCTTTTGATCACGCTGCCACGAGAAATTTTGAGGCAGCCTTTCCTCAAGGATGGTATATCTGGTATATTCTCTGCTAAAGGAAAAAAAAAAAATCAAAAAACTATCAAAGGCCCTTCGCCGAACCTTCAGAGAATTCAACTAGCTCTTATCATGGTAGCCACTTAGATACCTCTGAGCCAGTTCATTCATTTGAGGAACTTACAAGTCATCTAACCCGTACGTCCTGACAGAGGTTGTTCCCATAATTTTTCTTTTGGTTTCAGTCCAATCACAAGGACTTGGTCGCGGCAACTGAGTTTACTGGTAAGTTTTCATGCTCAAAACTATTTTGTTAGATACCGATCATGGTGTGGACTAAAGTACTAAATGTTACGTTACTGCATGCATTTAGTTATTTAGGTGACATGCCCACATGAGTTTTCACATGCACATGTTCATAAATAGGACATGCCTGCCTTCTGTCGACAATTCTGTTCGGAACCTTTTTGGACATAATTTCTAGGAGCAGTCTCGATTTAATTTCAGCTGCCTTAGGACCTCATTGTTCCCTTTTTTTCAGAACATATAGTCCTTCAGACCTTCAGCAACCACTTGGTTCATTTGCATCCAAATGTAAAGCAGCTGGGGTGAGTATTGGCACCCAAAAGACTAAGGTCATGGTCCTTAGTTGGATATAGAGACTGGACTAGCATCAGAACATCGTACCTGTCCTACATGGCGAAGAGAGAGCTGAACCGAAAGGTGAAGCGGTCCGTTTGCAAGCTGATCTACGTTCCAATCCTCACCAATGGCCATTAGCAGCGGGTTGACAATAACAATGAGACTGCAAGTGTGTGTGACCAAAATGAGCTTCCTCCAAAGGGTGCAGTGTTGTGCGTGAACGAGTTCAAAAGAACGCGTTCATTGAACACGCTCATTTTTTCGTGAACGTTGAACTGAACGCAACACATTTTTTAATAAAGAACTTAAACGTGAATGAGTTCACATTATGTGTCATGAACGGCAGACATCACTGTAAATGAACGTTGGAATTTGTTTTCCATTGAAAACTGAGTGACATCTGTTTTCTCTTTTGAAACGCAACGAGAGAAAGTTCCTCCCTCCTGTATTCTCGCTGGTGCCGCTTAAATCATGTACCACCAGACAGAAATGGTTTTGACATTGTGTGCGCAATGCATTGCGGGCAACGTAGTGTCCGGCTGAGAATAATTGAATAACATACTGGCTTCCGCACGTCTTTACCCGTGATGAATTGCAGCAGAGCGGGGTAGGCATAACAACGCCGCGTAGAAGGCAACGACGAGAACGCAGAGGGCTGGAGGAGCGAGCGAGCGAGCGAGCGAGCGAGAGAGAGAGAGAAAGCGCTGCAATTAAAAAAAAAAAAAAGGCTAGTGGAAGTGATGGCACGGAGACAGACACCGATTCTCCTTATGAACATGTAAAACAATTTTACACTCTTGCAAACCAAGACCCCGACGGCATTTCATATTATAAATTCTTTTTTTAATTAAATGCTGGTAGATTTCATTGCACTAAGTATAGAACTGGTCTACCTTGTCTGAACTGCTGCCAGTTTCATCACCTGGTAAGAAACCCACAATTGCAGTGTCATGAGAAAATGTCTACAATGAGCAGTTTCAAAGAACGTATAGTGATTTCTAGCTCGTAGTGTGAAAAAAAGTATTTATTTGAATATCTCACGAAAAAAGTAAAATGAACTGAACTTTGAACTAGTTCAGAATTAAAATTGTGAACTTTGAACGTGAACTGTTCACTTTGAGCATGTATGAACTGAACTTGAACTAGTTCAGAAAAGCTGTGAACTGGCACAACACTGAAAGGGTGGTTGGTCTCGCCCAAATGTTCAGGAGGAAGTGCTTGGTTATCCAGAAGGGTCTCAGAGTGGATTTGCTGCTCTTCTGTATCAAGAGGAGCCACAAAAGGAGACACAGGTGTCCGATTAGGATGCCTTCTGGACACCTTGGTATAAGGCCACTGGGCAGACTGAGGACCCGCTGGAGAAATTATATCTCTTGGTTGTCTTACAAATGCCTCGGCGTCTCCACCACAAGTTCTAGAGGAAGTGGCTGGGGAGGGAAGTCTGAGGATTTTTGCACAGACTCCTGTGACCCAGTCCCAGATAAACAACAGAAAACTGATGGATGGATGGACTGTTCACAACCACGAGAAGTTGCATATTACTGAACTAAAACACGGGATGTTTTTCCTGCCTGAACAAATTATTCATGGGGTAGTTTTTTTTTACAAGGCAATTATAGATTCTTAAAGCCTAAAATGCTGTTTGACTAAACCCGTATTATATCTTATTCAAGCTGAATAAAGGTCTGAAGTAAAATCTAAAGTCTATGTGTCAGATGTACTGGTAATATCCCCCACCTATCCTGCAACTAACGTGAATACAAAATCTGTGAAAGACCCGGTCTGGTGCTACTGAAAGATGGTGAACAGACCTCATCTTTGAATCGGAAGTAGTTGTTCTCAGGTACTGAAAATAGAGAAATTCTTAATCTTACATGATTTTAAACGAATGAGTTAGTTAACGCATAGTTAAACATTCTGCCAACAGATGGCTTTGAATGTGACACACTAGAACTTTAAGCCCTTATAATAAAGAGCTCCCCCACCTTCAGAAGAAGAAACGTGTAACACGCAAAGCTCAGTAATAGAAAAAAAGGTTGCACTGATTGCGGTGATGAAGTTTCTCCAAAACAGCAACATGTGGAGACAAAACAAAGGTGAGAAAAAGCTCATAACTTCCAGAAAGAAAGCGGCAAACATTTCCAGTGATGTAACAGGAGCTGCAGTGCACACTGTGGGAGACGAGACTGGAGGATGGGAGGAGGGATGTTGGAGGAGACCACAGCAGCTTCGGAGTATATTAATAAAAAAATAAAATAAAAAAAGAAGTAAAAAAAAAGAAACACCAATTTCCTTCCAACAGCTGAGCACCTACAGGTCATTATTTCCTCTGCTGGGTTGTAATGTGAAAGTGTCGAGCCCTGCTCGGAAAAACTTCCTTCTGTTGAATCAACTGTAAATAATGACTTGAGAAAAAAAGAAGAAAAAAAAAAAAACAGACTTATTCCTCTCCCTTGACCTCAAGCATTAGGGCAGCAACAATCTGTACACAGGGACGTTTGATCTTGACAGGCTTCTCCCATAAAGTCAATTACACCAGGGTACTTTTTCACATGTGTCGCGGTAGCCGAAAAAATTAGTCTGGATGTCATTATTGATGCTACTTTGTCTACTTTTTACCCATTTGTACAACTGATACAGTCCCCCCACAGAAAAAAAAAACCCATGAACGTGTCAGTCGGTAAAAAGCTGTAAATGCCGAAAAAGTTCACACTTTTTGTCACCGCAAGGTCTCTGGTCATGTGTTAAAAATCACAATCGTAGTCAAGGACAAGGCGCAACCAGCTGGGTATTCATTTCTAATACTTGTCATTATTTTACATTTCTTTTGCTTTTGTGTTGTTGCTCATTGATATGTTTGCAGCCAGCCATTTGTTCTCTTTTTGTGACTTTTGTTTTTTGTGAAATGACTTCCATTTGAGACTTAACTGGCTTTTTATGTCTCTGCTCCACAGTTTGATACTAGCGACTGTAAAATTTGATAGAACTTCTTATCTTTAACAACAGCAGCTCCCGATATCTGAAAGTGCCCGGTCACCAGAAGATAATTTGAAGTTTCTTGTTTTCTTCTGATACACAATTGCTCATTATTGGATCCATTCTTCTACCCATGCAGCCACACTCACCTTGCACTCTTATTAAATCTGCATTTGCAGCATGTTCCGGAGAGAACTCAGCACATTCTGAGCTGGAAGCTACTTAAAAGAATATTGCAGGTTTTTGATGAGCATTTCCTATATTCTCAGCAGGATAAATGCATGTATATTTAATCTACTTGGTGTTTATAGTGATTCAAATGTGACATACATGAATTTATTACAGCCGATGACCCCACCTAGAAAAAAAAAACATCCCTCTGTGGAGGGAAGAAGAGAGAAAAAACAGGCAAGAAAAATGATAGGAGAGGAATGATAACAACATCTAAACACTCTGACTCTCGAGGCCGGGCTAATGAACGTGCGAGGACAGGAATAGAGAGTGAAAGAGCCAGGGCCGTCTTCCAAAATATCCACTCCCACATAGGTCAGTGGACTTTTGGCTACATCCTGAGTGGTGCAGGGGGAGGGAGGGAGCAGTTTAAATGCCTGGGATCTGAGGAAAGAATTCAACGGGGCATGGGAATGGCAGTGTCACGGTAGTCGCCAGAGAATGCTCTTAAAAACGCAGCCACGACAGACAGGCCTGCTTGAAAACACTGTCACTCCTGCACAGTCTCAGATTCCTCTGTTTTTATGAGTTTGTTTTCCAAGGACAAGAACCCTGTTTGCTCAAGATGTTCTCCAAACAAATGCAGTGTGAATAAAGAGGATTATTTACTGGTGTCAGATTAGACTGATTTCTGCAGAGGAGACACGGACCAGCTGCTGTCCCTTTTTCAGGAGTAATGTTATTACATGCACCTTTATTTCCCAGGAAATCTTAAGCTGTTGAGAGAGTTTTAGAAGTCACGCATCATTCGATTAAAAGTTTGTTGAGGAGATCGCAATGCTGAAGTACAGAGTTAACAGACAAAAGCACTTCATTATCTGATCTTGTGATCTTGCTTGCGTAGATAGAGCTTGTATTGAGATGTAGCTTTAATTCTTTCAGGATACATTTCGCTTCAACTGATATATGGAGGACTGACATAGAAGATCAATGCTCTTAGGCTTGTACGCTTTGCGGCAATTATAGATCGTCTGTCAAGTGTCCAAAAAT
Source organism: Odontesthes bonariensis (assembly GCF_027942865.1). Classification (NCBI taxonomy): domain Eukaryota; kingdom Metazoa; phylum Chordata; class Actinopteri; order Atheriniformes; family Atherinopsidae; genus Odontesthes; species Odontesthes bonariensis. The sequence continues at coordinate 14,035,921 of NC_134516.1, read as the reverse complement.
TTTGAAAAGCGATGTGATGTCAGTGCAGCTGAGTCAAAAAATCCAAACCACTTTTCAACACATGTAGAAAACCCTCATATCTAGAAAACTAGAATCCAATAATTTAATTGGTCATTTCAATCTCTAGATTACAGAAATTCTATGTTAGTCAATTAATGTGTGTGTTAATATTTAGATTATGTACATATGCATGAGTCTGTGTGCATAAATGCATGCGGAAAAAGCACACAGGAATGTGAGTAAATCTCCATCTCACCATGATTAAATTCCATTTGCAACTTTGAAGGTGCACTCTGAACATGGGAAGGGTGTGTGTTTTTCAGCAGGGTGTACGTGTGTGTGTGTGTGTGTGATAATTTATTTATGTTTTGAGACCAAATCTGGGTCACTGGAACCTCGCTGTCGTCCTCCTCCTCCTCTCTGAATCCCTCTGTTCCCTGAGCGGGAGGGAGGTGCTGTTAACTAACCACAGATAACAACAGCGCTGCACTCTTGTAATTTATTATAATTACCGCCAGGTCCAAAGAGGCCGGTGTTCTTTTCTCTGTCAGAAAGACTGGGGGATACACCCGACTCCCACTGAGAGGAGTGCTGGTCAGATTAGAAAGTAAACAACACAAAGAGTCAGACGACTATTTATCGGAACAAAGTTACTGATATTTGTGTGATCACAGTTGGGTTTCTCACAGACCGACTCTCATTCAACTCGAGTAATAAACTGGGGATCTTTTGTTGCCTTCTATTTTACCCATCCTCCATCCTGCGCCATCGTTCTCCTTCCTTTGCTTTTGTAAGTGGTCTTCTTCTGCTCCGTCTCTTTATTCTAAACAAATAGCATGGCCTCCTCGCAACTAAAGCAGATGCCGAGAAGCAGTGTCCCTACTGGGAATATTCCAAAGAAAGTACAATGTTGTTATGTTGTATAAAGCGGATGATTTTCTCCGCACACCTGATTTGGAATGTTTTGACCTTCTTTTGCGTCAGAGGAATTATGTTGGGTAAGGAGGATTACGGTGAGAGTTGAAATCTGCTCATTTACCTCTAGTACATGCTTGGAGCGATGGCAGCTTCAGAAAAACAAGACAGTCAGACAGAAAAACAGTCATTTAAGAAAGATAAACAGATGTCTGAAATGGAACTGAAAGCTCCTGGAACATCACACAATCACTTATGCATATATACAATTATATATTCATTTCTTCACAATTTTGTACATATTTCTTGCTTGTTTCTGCCTGATGTTTGAGGACATTCGGTACATTAAAAAAACGAATATGGTCTTGAAACGATATTCAACTATTGGAGACTTATTTTGGAAAATATTCAAGTTAGCTTATAGGTCATATGAGGATCAACAATCTACATCTTTTAGTCGTGACATCATCACACGCCAGTCAATGTGTTTACAGTGAGCATTTCAGATCTTTTTCGTCTGCTTTTAATCAGTTTGGTAGAATCACAAGAGAGGTACAAAGTTGTTAAATAGAGATCACTCTTCTCATTTTGCTTCATCCAGTCAAATACCCAATTTTGTGTGTCTCTTTCAGCTGCCTCTACTTTGAGTTTAGCATTCGCAGAGCTGATAGAAATTCAAAGAAACGTCAGTAAATCTACCAGTCATGTCTCACGTTCCGGTTATCAAAGCAGGGAACGTTGGTTTTTCTCAGGTATTTTTTGCAGCTGCAATTAATAACGGCATATTTTTTTCTATCAGGGAAAAAAAAAGAGCATAAAGCCCATGCAGGATGTTGTCGTAGAGAGCTCACACGCTGTGGCAGCAAAGGCACCGTGACTCTGTTTAATAGTCATTTCAAAGGAATATTTCCTGATGAACCCTTTTTTAACCTGCTGGAGCCGTCACTCAGATTAGGTGCCGCTTAAAAAAAGGGAAACCAAATAATTTTGCAGTCATTAGTTTGCAATTATAGCACAACTATCTGCCAGCTTTGCAATTATCGCTGTGAATATGCAAATTTGGGCTGATTTCATGGCCCGATTTAGGAAAAACAATGCAGCAAAGAACCGTCATGTGTGTCAAGTTGAGAAGTGAAGGCGAAAAAAAAAATAGAGGAAAAGGAGGATAAACTGAGCCTCTGAAATGAAAAGAAGTCCTGATATGAGCAGAGTGTGAAAGAAGAAGTTAATCAACAAAGTGTTAATTGAATACAAGTTCCATAATGGTTGTATTACAAGCACAAACAGCACTTTCCTTAAATATTGTTAATGCGTTTTTTTGTTGCACCTATTAGAGATTCTTGTCTCTAAGTTAATTTCATTATGCTAATCAGGCCCTCATCCGTACAGAACCTCCGCTTTGATCCGTGTTAGTTGTCGTGATCTTCAAAGACAACGTCACCACTTACTTTAAATGAATTTTACATTTTTTTTTTTTTTTTTTTAAGGAATCTTATGGAAATGAGTCAAGGAGGGGGAGTAATTAATTTTTTATGATGTGTCTCGGTGTTTTCAAACACAGGGAGAGTGAACTGCACGGGCTGGATTTCATTGCACTGTTTTAGCAGGAGGAAACGTAGAGGCGGGAGTGGCGTGGAGAGAGGAAATGGTCTCAGATGTGGAAAGATTAAAGAAGCTGTGAATTCAAGACTTAATTTGGACTGATAAACTTTAGTGTTTAATATGCTCTTTTGTGCTCTCAGCGTGAAAAAAGAAACTTTTCTCCCTTTCTTTTCATTTCCTGCCTCTCACACCCCCACCGCTCCCAGTCTACCCATCTTGACTTTCTCTCACGGTGAGCGCTTCCTGTCCGGGCCCCAGCCGTTTCGACATCGCCGCGAGGAAGTGGTCTTCTTCGGGAGGAGGGGAACGGAGACGGACCCGCGGGTGGGGGGCACCACCCGCGAACATGTCTGCATTATTAAAACCGGACAGCACTAGGAATCAAAGGACTGGAATTTGTATGAAAAACCTGGCCTGAGGCAGTACGAGGGATCAAAATTATATATATAAAAAATGAAGCTCCTGTCGGTTTGTTTGTTTATTACTCTAAGAATATTTCAGGGCTATGAGGTAAAATCCTGTGTAAAATGTTGAAATCCTTCCGTCATCTTGGCTGAAAGGTGGGATGTGTTACAAATACGGAAGACAGCAGGAACCTTCTTTCAGTTACAATTTGGATGTTGAGCAGAATGTAAAAAAATAAGGAAAGCAATGATTTACAAATCATTTGAACCTTTTATGTTAATGAAGGAATAATACGTGCATAAGGTGTCATTATTTGAAAATGACATTGTTATTGTGTTGGTGTTTTCTAGTTCTGTTCATGTGTGCATGTTGAACATACTGCTGCTCTTAACTATTTCTCTTAACAACACTCCTGAACTGAAGTCTTTAAAACGTGGCAGAGGAACTGCTCCAGCTCATGGGATTTTAATTTCTCAATAGTTTGGAGCCTTCTCTGTTGGATTTTTCATTTCACGGGGCTCCAAAATTCCATTCCTATTTTCAGCTGCTGCTAAAAGGTGTGGACTGCTGGCAGGTTGAGTCCTGTTGCCGTAATACATTGATAAAACCTTTACAGATGTGCAAGGTAAGGGCTGTCCACATCAAGGACGAGAACTACAACGACAACAACGTTAGCATCCACACTAAACCGAGCGACACCATTTTGTAAGCAGCGATGCCAAGCAAAAGCTACGCACTTCAGCTGTACCTGGGCCCAAGAATAAACTCTGACAGGAGGAGTTAGGAGATTCTACCACTCTGTTACAAGAGCTGTCTTTTGAGAACAACTCATATTCATACTGCTTGGCAGTGTTTTGCAAGTGATTTGATGTTTTTAAGTGTAATTTTTGGTCTAATATCATGTTGATTAAAGGTTTAATAAGTGGTGGTCTCTAGCCAAGACTGGGTGATTTAAGAGGAAAAGGAAGTGTTTTGTAGACAATCAATTAATTTACATAAAAGAGGTAGGTAGGTAGGTAGGTAGGTAGAAGACACAAAAAACCTTTTCCCACTGGTCAAAAACACACTGACACCTGCTAATATAAGTCTTTCGAGTGCAAAGGTAAAGTATTTAATAAGTACTAAGTCCCATATCAAAAGAATCTGCAGTAGTAATGGGTATTTATCAGCTCTTGCCCAGGTCAGCATTGATTGGAACACCTGGGTGTAAGCGCTCATCTTTTTTTTTTTTTTAATCAAGGATGCTCTGGTCCGGGGCAAAGAGTGTCTCAAATGGAGGCTCTGAAACTACATGTCCCAAACAAAGAGATAGTCTATAAATTGAATTTTAGCCATCGTTAAAAAAGATGGCAGCTCAATCTCAATGTGGGGCTGGCGTAAAAATATAGCAAACTAGCCTCGTTATTTCAGTGTGGTTATTATTAGACACAGTCTTTCTGAAAAAGTGCAATGCCATCCCTTTGCATGTCGGCGTTTGGCTTGTTTTACCAGGTGTACTAACACTTACAGTTGAAACATAAAAAAAGTATATTTCTTTGCTCGTATCTGTATCTATTATAAAGAATATGAATGACAACAGGAAAAGCCCAATCGGATCGGCCAGTTACTTTCAGAGGTTCCACATGATTTCTTTTAATATCATTTTTCCTACAGCGTTACACAATTCATACAGGCTTCTGTTACTCCTGGGTAAAGTTTCTTTCTCAATATCAACATCGTATATTCTGTTTGTATTGTTTTCAGTTAAACAGGGAGTTGAATTGATTTACAAATCATTGCATTTAGTCTCTATTTACAATTCCTGCAACATTTTTGTACAAAAATAAACTGGATTTTTGTAGAAACCCATCTCTTTAGCTGTTCATTGACAAATAAACTACTGCAGAAGTAGGAAGTTGGAAAGCAGGCAGAAAATATGAGACATTCCCTGATTAATACTTATACACTCTGTTAACATATTTTTGTAACTTGCTTGATGCATACCGATTAAAATGTTTTTCAAAGTTTACATATGAGAATTCACCCAAATTAGATTATTTATTGATATTGTGAGATTATTTAATCCTGAATGCTATGTGTAAAATATTAAACTAATGCCATTTCTAATCATTTGATAAATAACACACATTCATGGTGTAAATAGAATAAGACAAAATCTAAATATTTTCTCACACACACACGCACACGCACACACACACACACACACACACACACACACAAACAACATTTTATTAGAACTGATTTCTGGACAACACTAAGGGTACAAAAGTACAGTCCTGCAAAACAACACACTGAATTGTCCTCTGCTGTTTATGTGTCAACGTGTCCTTGTTGGATAATATCACATAGGTGAATGTGGCAGATTGTGCTTACCTACTAAATCCGGCATTAGAAACATTTTTTTTAAAGCCTCTTACACGCCAAATATCAAATCTGTCCTGTCTGAGAGCCCAGGCATTCTGCCAGATCTACTCAGGTAATGCAGGCTGGAAGCTGACTGCACAAATCTACCACCGGCTGTGCCTGGGATACCGTGGCTATAATTTTCCATCATCTATCATTTGAGAAACATACTGTGGCATGTGAAGTAATTAATTAGGAAGACAAATACAGGCAGAGAGGGAGGTTTTATGTCGATGGGAGTCATGCTTTGATGGATTGGACGGCAGGTTCCTGGGGTTGAAATGGAGCATTGGGCTTATACATGTTGCTACTGACGTAGGGATAAGCTTTTCTCTAATTCCCCAGGTCATTCTAACTCTATATCTCTTACTCTCAGTCTTTCTGTCCTTCTCTGTTTCTGCTCCAGCGCACAAAGCTAATGTGTTTCTGAGATTTTTGTTTTGGTGGATTAAAAATGTTATTCTTCCCTAAATCTGGTCTAATTTGCCACAATTTACCACGTTACAGTCGCAGTTTTGGTTCAAATGCAAAGTGTCACTTGTAAACCAACGCAAAAACAATTAAATCTAAGGTGTATTATGTAGATTTGAAATTAGCAGTGGCACTCCATAATCACAGTTTAGTGAGTTTAAGAGCACACGTGCCACGGGTACAAAAGAGTATAGCTTTTTAATCCTTTAAGTACATTAAATTGTGTTGCAAGAAAGTGATTTAATCTTATTTCTTTGACAATAAAATATCAAATCGCCTTTTTCTTTTTGTTTTTTCTTTCCTGCCAGCATGCTGCATCTTGCTGTGTCCCAACAGGTGCCTGCTGGACTTAGTAGGTGTTGATCCAATGCCAGCTGGCTGTGTTGATGGATGACCAACCACAAGCCTCTTTCTTTTCTTTTCCTCCCTTTTTTTTGCAAAATACGTCGGCGATCTAGATGGAGAGAGCTGAGAGAGGTGCGGAGAGGCCGCATAGTGGATAGTGATCTGAAGACAAGAAACTGATTTGGTTTCAAAGAGCTTGGCGCCGACCTGCTACAGGAGGCAACCTGCCAAGGGAAGGTTCCTGTGTACTTTCTAAACGGTAAATGGGGAAGTTTAATCAAAGCTATACTGAAATGGTGATTTCCTCCTCGGACACAGACGCTGTATGCTTGCACACGCACCATACTGATCCACATGAGGGCACACAATCCAAAATGCACATATTACATCACCCCACATGCATGCTTTATTCATGTAGCTCCGCTGCATCAATGAGGCGCTGTTTCACAGCCAGAAATAGTCATGTATATTCACATAATCACATGTCAATACACTGAAAGTTTAAACTACATAAACACAGACAAAAATGATTTATTATACATGAGATTTTTATTGTATTCATACATTAGTAAGATGCACGTGTGATGCCCAGTTGAACAAGAGTTTGCAGATTTCAACTGCTGGTCTACTTTACAAAGTAAGTAAAGCTGATTTTCTTGTCCCTCTATGAGGTGACAAGTTTTACACACAGCATATCTGTTTATTTAAGAATCATATAAAACTGACAGCTGAGGGCTGCACATTAACTGCAGATCCAGGATGGTTTATCAAAGACTGCACTGAATTTTGCACGGTCAAAAGTCGAAACTGGAAAAGTGGACGTGACCGACACATCTCCATCACCGCATGACAGAGGGTTTTAAGTGAAGGAAGAACATAGTGTGTATCTCTTTGTGCCCTACATGTCCACCTCTGTGTCGCTGCCTATTTTTCTGTCATGCACATTTATAAGGGCAGTGCATTACTTCATCTTTGGCTGTGAGGATTAACAAGCCTCGGCTCAGCGCTGCACCTGACTGAACCTGCCTCTCGCCTCTCAGCTGGAGGATAATGCCTCTCCGGCCGGCGCTCTGTCCGACCTCGCCCTCAATTTGCTCGGATTTGAACTCTTGAATTATGGCTTACTAACAGAGTCTAACAGCTGGTACAAGAAGGGCTTCTCCTGCATATTTAATCGCATGAATTAAAGATGACCAGGAGGCTGCTTCCTGACCTTTTTTCTTGTTGCTCTGACACAATGAGTGAGCTGGAGTCAAGTGCAGAGGAGATCTGAGATACAAGAGGGCCGCAGCCTTCTGCTGGCAATTTTTGTAGTCCTGTCTTTTAGTGGACAAGAATGACAATGTGTACAACAAGAAATCCGACTGTTACATCAGAGTAGCCAAACATTTTATCGGGTGACTTTTGAGTTGAAAGACATAGCTTAATTGAAGAAGATATTGTATGCAAAATTAACTTTTTAACTCTATTTGAAGGGTTGCTGAGAGATTCAGAAACTGTTTGAAAAGACCATTTGTTCCATTCTTTGCTGTCCTGGTGTATCCATGTATGTATGAAAACTCATTATAAAGAAATTTCAATTAAGTCTATATATTGTGCTTCTCTTAATGAAACTACCATTTTTGGCAACACAGCAATACAATTGTACATTCTATTGTTTCTATATGTATCCACACAGATTTTGGACCACTGGTTATACTTTGGTGGTGTTCTGGTTGCTTAGGTCAGTTAGCAAAGCTGCCGTGTCAAAATCATGAGGAAAGTAGAAAATGATCACTACTTTGAAGACATAATTTTATCTTAAACGTCAAAGTGGTCATGAAATGATAAACAAAGGCTCAGCCAGTGCTCAGACTCAAGGCCCATCCAGAATCTGTGTACATCCTAACTTTAAGGCCAGAGGCAAGGCAGGAAAACATTAAAACCTCAAAAATCTGAACATGATTGCGGGATTTAAGTAATAGGGAAAACAATAATTGCTCTGTTCTGACACACAGAGTCAATACAAGTATTATCTGGCCTTCGTGCCTGAAGAGAAAGCCACTGTAGCTGACATAAAAATCCAAGTGACACATTACATATCTATAACTGCAACCCAAATATGTGGAAGGAAAGTAAAACACCAGGCTGCAGGAAGCCAATGTGAAGGAGGAGAAAAAACATTGTAACTCACCGTTTAATTGCACAAGTTAACGACTTAATAAAACCGACACCATGAGAAATAGTAGCCAGGTAATCAGTCTCTATGCCCACATGTTTTGTTAAGCGGGTATTCTTTTACTTGCTTTAAAGAAAAGAGTATCTTTTCATCTCAGGCATTTCCTATGAGAATAGGTAGCTTTAGTTTTGGGAGTGTGACCACGTTAAAAACTGCTTCTTAATCAAAACCAAATGCAAGGCCAACAAAATAATTGTCCCCGGGCTGCCAGGCCTGCAATACCACTAATCTTTAGGTATCCACATTAAAGCAGCGTGATTCTTCATTTCTCAAACTTCCCGAAAACTATATTACTGGTTTAGCTAATTATGAACAGTTATGATAGAAGCTGCATTCTCATTGGTCAAAAATTAAGGTTACGTTAACCCCCTCATGGGCAATGCATTTTTTGTCGTTTTAGGCTTCCTTTGGATTTATCGGCTATACGACGACTCCTGATGATAACCTGAGTGAAAGCATACAGAATCAAACTAAACTGTGCTTTATTTTCATCATATAGAGTTCTTTGTTCCCTCTTAAATTCCAGTGGAGGCATTGCCTCACTTACCTCTTTTAACGGGGTGCCGCTGATCAAAAGTTAACTACAAATCAAATTCTGGCGGTGGTATGAGTAACTGAGGGTTTAACTATAGGCACCAAATATAAATGCATGAAGTTGTTCACTCAAAGACAGAATGCACTTTTTGCTGGGACCAGAATGAAAAAAATAAAAAATAAAAAATAAAAAATCAGCAAAAGTTGTTAAGTCATGTCAGTCATGAATTTGAATGACCACAGAACAATGCTATCAATTACGTTCAAAACTATTCTTATTCATAATTCTCATGACCTTGCGAATCCTAAAACAATTCCTGTCACTGAATTACTTGCAAACTTATTACTGCCACTTTTGAAAGAACTTGTAATTCAAATTTGAGCCTTACTTTTAACTAGCCCGTTAACAGACAACATTGATGATATCCCTGGATGTATTCTTGCACTCCTTAGAAAGCAGATATATGAGACACTCAGTTGCATTGTGAATGCTGCCTTAGCACCACAACCTTCCCTCTCGACTACAATTCAAACCACAACACACACGCGCGCTCACTTCACTCGTGCCAGCAGTGGCGCCATCCTGCACCCGCTGAGCATCAAAGCCTACAGGGGAGCGCGACCGCAGCCAAGCCATGAGTCTCAGGTGTGGTGGGTCTCAGCCAGACAGCAGATGTATAGAGAGCTCCCACAGTACTGATCCCTATTAGATCTCCACAATTACCCCAGCCGAGCCCCTTCAACTGCAAACTCTGCTTCAAATTAGCATCTGGCTCCCCGGGGCTGCCGGGGCCTCCTGTTAGTTCAGACTGGGGTTAATGTCAGGTAAGCAGGCCGACTGGTGATCTCTGTCGTCCCCTGTGATAATTATGTTTTGACCGTCTGACCCAAGTCATTTAGTACTGGATTGAGGGGAGGGGAGGGGAGGAGTGTAAGGGTGGAGGAAACTACCACTTCCTTTCTTCACCACCACGACCACACACACATTCTCTGTATTCTCAGATCTCCATTATGATGAGAGGAGCCTCTTATGTCCTCTTGTTAAGTACACCCATGACAAGGAGAGGAGGGGTGGAGGAGGGCGAGAGAAAGAAATTCTCTTTGACAACGTATCCTCACATACCCCCCTTTCAACTGTCGCAGTGTTGTTTTGAATATTGGCAATTAGAGAAGCCCGAGAAACATCTTTTTAGTAGAAGACAGCCATTTTCTCCCATTTCCTAACTAAAGTGATCCAGTCCTGTTTTTCCCACTGGATATGATTCTGCTAATAGACCCTGGTGCATCCGGTGTCAGGTCAGGATCTGAATAATCTCTGTGTAAAGTAATGTCCTCTGTTTACAAGCCATTATCTGTTCAGAGGCCTTCTCGCGTCTCTCTCTTTGTTACTCTCCTCTCCCAGTGCTAGCCTAATTGCGTTATCCAATATGCTCTCCCCTCTTTGATCACTTAGCGCCACTTAAGGTGTCTGCTAGAGTTGCTGGAAATTGTTGGAATAAAGCAAAAACAGGGGAAGAAAAATAAAGGAGGGGAGCTGTCGGCGACGAGAAGAGGCGCCCTTAATTGCAGGGAGCTTTTGTTTCATGGTGGAGAAAGGTGCCACAGGCGGCTTTGACGTGGCTTATGTGAATGGTTGACAGTGCTATTCTCTTGAGTTGAAAACATGGAAGACAGATGTCACCAAGACACCGCACAGAGGGACGACAAGAGCCTTTTCAAGACCATTAAGAGGAAGGGCAATGAGGAGGCAATTAACACAGCGACATTGAGAGAGTTGACAGGTAAAATGTATACATCACATGTTCGGAGGAAACCTGCAAAATGTAGGTTGCTTCTGCTTTGCTTTTGTGGAATCGGCATTATAGCGTCAACAAAACAAATGGTGGAAACAATCAACATGATGCTACAAGAGGTTCATTAAAACAACAGACAATACGACAAGCAACCGTGTCTCCAACAAGTTCTTTTCATAATCTAAAGGAGACACAATAGCTGCCCACATTGTGGTGATTGTTACATCTTTATACACAGTATGAACTGACCAAAGCTGTTGGATTTAATTACTGATTAAACTAAACATGCACTGTGTTTAAAATTTGCATTGTCTGTATATTTTTCAAAGACCATTATGCTTTGCTAGCCTTAACTTGTCAAGAGCAGATGCAAAGTTTGCCCCAATTCTCCTACAACATGTTTCCAAACCACACAGCTATTGTTATAAGGTAGGTAGGAAGGCATGTCGAGGACTGGCTCTGAGCCATTTAATCCGATCATTAGCTGTTAAACCAACACATTCTACCTTCCACTCATACTTCTGCAGCCCGTGATACATTTCAGGGCTGCAGGGAGTGTGATGGTTCGCACTCTAGCCTGACAGCAGGAGGGTTCATGACCTAGAGGGCTTTCTGTGTGGAGCATGCATGTTCTTCCTGTGTATGCCTGGGTTCCTCTCACCGTCCAAAAACATTCATGTTAGGTCAATTGGTGATTCTAAATTAACTGTAGGAGTGAGAGCGAGTGTGGTTGAGCATGGGTGCTTGAATCCATGTCTCTGTGTGGCCCAGTGATGGACTGGCGACCTGGCCAGGGTGCCTCTTGCCCAGTAGTAGCTGGCAGGACTATTAATTTGAGAAAATCTTCCAGGAAATATGGGACATCAGATACACTAAAACTACATCGGGAAAGAGAACCATAGGAGATCACAAAACTGATGAGCCGAGAATAAAAACATATCCCACTTGATTTTTTGTCAGTAGAACTTTCAGCCAATCAGGGCAGAGTTGTGTTGTCGTAGAGGTGGTTCACAGCCAGTGCTGTGACGAGAACAGTACAGCAGTACCTCACCTGTCCTCAACTACTGACCAGACTAGTCCTTATTCGAATGTATAAACTCGTTGTAAACTGAACAAAAATTAATGACAAACATGAGGATACAGAGCTAAATAATATTATATAAACCTGCTTCTTTTAGGAATGAAATGACAGCTCTTTAGACTGTCAGAAGTTCTATATTTACAGATGCTGCTACATATTTCAAAATAAGGCAAACAGTAAATGGAACAAGGATATAGTGTATCAAGTTTATGATCTATGACTGACTACAAACACCATCATCAGCCCCACGGTATCCCCTCTATTGACAGAATAAACCACCAAAATAAGATTAATAAAAGTCTCTCAAAGCCAACATATATGAATCTTCTATATGTCATATTTCCTAGCCAACATCTGAGCCAATCGGATCAGGTCAGACACAGAAGTTTTGCATGTGTTGAGAAGTATTTAGCATGTGTCGTGCCACGCATAGCTTCGGAGCAACTCAGGATCAATTCAGTCTGAGATAAAGCTGTCTTGCAATGTGTCGCAACCTCTGGTGATTGACTCTGTGTGGCTCATTGTGATTGTAGCGAGCTGATTATACCAACTCTTAATGGGCGAAACAAGAGGTCTGAGTTGCCCGAGGACTTGTTTCCACATACATCTTTTTTTTTTGTCTGAGCACCAGAGCTTGTTTTTTTTCCAATTGTTCACAATGATTAGAGAGAGTTATGCAGCCGCCTAGAGGAAAAACGAAGCACCCAGCGTCTTCTATCAGAGCGCTTTGCCTTTTTATGTGAGGCCGCTCCAAGCACTTCAAGTGAAAGAACTTGTTCTCACTGTATCTGTTTATCTTCAATAGACATGTCAGAAAGAAAAGCCCAATTGTGAGGTCGGGACACTAAATGTTGATGGTAATATTATTAATAATGTGATGGCGATAAAGCTTAAAAAGCATGTTAAAATGAGAACTGAGGCAAAAACAGAAGACATAGATGGTCTACTAAGTTAATGATGTCCCCAAAACCTCAAAAAAAGAGACCTGCCTAAAACTGCACGTTTAACATAAAGCAGGTATTAAACTTGGCTCCTTCCAATAGCGTAACTTGCAAAAAGATTATTATATACTCCTCTCGCAGACTGATGAGGTTGTAGAACAATCTCTCCTTCCTTTATGGCTGTCAGATTGACTTGTGACTAGCTTCACTCTTGAGGCAAGTGTTTGTTGCTCATGGTGGGAAAAAGATCCTAAAAAACATTAAACATATAGTGGACTGACAAACAGTTTCTTCATAAAAAGCGGTTAAAGTGGAGATGTAGCGCTTTTTATGAAGAAACTGTGACAGGATGTGCTCCTCTGCCAGTGAAAAAGCGGAATTTGGACGCAGGCTTCACAAATGACTGTCACGCTTCAGATCTTTTAGGAAAGTTTCATAGATCATGCTCATGTCCGCATGCTAAATGCACAGCTAAACCGGCTGCAAAAAAATTAGACTCGCTTCCATTCATACAGGTTTTAAAAATCCACGAACATCCATAGGTCACGCTAGTCTTGTGTAAACAAGGTTCTCACTGTGATGTCCTGCTCTGCTGACACTTCATTCTGTCTACCTCATTTCCAACCTGGCTAAGTCCATAATTGCATCCTTCCCATTTCTTCGTCTCTCTCTCTCTCTCTCTCTCTCTCTCTCTCTCTGTGTTGACACCGGGTTGCAAAAGAAAAAAAACACTAGCAAACTGTACATACGTGCAGCACGGGCTGTAAAAGAAACCAACAACTGAAAGGTAAATACCACTTTATCTGGCCTGTCACAGCAACAAGCAGCCGAGCACTTTGTTTACCTCGCAGCTGAGTGAAAGTGGCTCAGGCCCTGCTGCTGTTGTGATATGGCCTCTAATTAGTTTCCAGGCAGCCTTTACCTGCTTCTCCCTCGCGTAAAACCGTCAACTCCCTTGTGTTTTTCAATGTCTGAACAAAAAAGAAGCCCTTTTCTCCTCTGCTGCTTCCTCTTTTCTTCTTCTGTTCTCTTCGCTAAAGCCATGTGTTCAACACTTCACTTCTTCCTGGATTTTCTCTCCGCATTGTTCTGAGATTTAGTCCCCCCCCCAACCGAACATGTCACTCACTGACATTTTCATGAAAATACAAAGTGAGTTTTGCAAGTGTGACTGCTGATTACACAACACTAATGCAATCTAGTCCCACTCATAAAAGCTTTTTATAGTTGCTCTTCCAAACTCTATGTGTCAGATACAGTACTCACAGGAATCCCCCCCCCCCCCTTCCCTGGGAAGTGGTGTGTTGAGCTGCATGAATTTATAAAGAAATGCAGGAAACAAGGTGTAGAAGCAGCTAAAATGAGTGAAGATGCCAAGAGAGTCGAACTAAAACCTGAAGAAAAAAAAAAACTTGATTGTTTTAAATCATTAAAACACATGAAAGTCACGAAGATTGAGCAGGAAAAGTTGTGAAGTTAATAAATGATTGCTTAAAGAAGACTGACCCTGTGGGTGTTGGGAAACAAACTAACAACCTTTAAGTCTGCCTCCAAGAAAAGAAATTTACCTAAACCTTTAATCTGCTTCTTCTACCCTCTTCTCCTTTCACCTCCTCCTCCACCTCCCTCCCTGCTGCTGGTGTGGTTAGCCGCCACGCTCCGCCGAGCCGCTCTCGCTCCCCCCAGGAGGAAAATTGTGCACGCATGCTGTACATGAACTTGGGATAAATAAATAAACACAGAAAGAGCTGCTAGATAATTGAGCACAAGTGAAAAAGAGACAAACACAGAGCAGGAGAGAGAGAGGCGGGCAGGCGGAACCGCTTCTCCGGGGATGGCGGCACAGGGACGGAGAGACAGGTATGATTAAAACCACCGTGATTTATGGGCAGGTGTGCTGCCTGCCGCCACGCTCGCTGCGTGTATTAACGCTTTTGTTTTACATAGAGCTCATCTGGAGACATGTGACCCCCAACGTCCCACACATGTGCGTATGTTCACAGCTGAAACAAACTGTCCCGTCTTTCACTTCATCTGGAGCACAAACCATGTTGAACATTAGAAGTTAAAGCGAGAGCAGCATGGGGCGGCAGTTCTCGTCGCTGAGCTGCATGTAGGTGTTTGGCTGTAAACCTGCCTGGCCTTTAACTGTGCTGCTACTTCAAATGCAAGTAGCTGTGGGAATGTAGTGCATCTTCCCCAAGAGTTTGAGACTTCTGTGGGTGGCAACAAATATCTTGCTCTGCTACACTGACTTTAGCCAAACAGGAATGAATCCAATGAGTCAGCATATCGTATCACATTGGTAAAATAAATACGGATTAAGATTTTTACAGCTGAGACTCTTTTTTTCTATGGGGTTGTGGGAAGTTGAGTAGTAAGTGTCTTGACTGCCATAGAGAACGGTCAGACCGTTCTCCGTTAAATAAGCAGGGAGGATTTCTGATCAGAGGCCAAGCTAGCAGCAGCTAAAAAGAGGAGAAGCGCAAAACAAAACCAAGAAATATCACTGACACGACATGGATGGATCTTCACCTGAGAAAATAAATCGCCAATGTAAGTATCAGTCTAAGACCAAAATAAGCAGTGAAAAAAAAATCCATACCAGAGCATTTGTCCAAAGTACTTTCAAATGCATGCCATTTGAGATCTTTCTTTTTAAGCTGGTCTGAGCTCGACCCCTTCTGTCAGAATCTCTTAAATGAGAGCGTTCTGACTGCTGTCTGATGCAGGTGAGACACTGACTATCCATACGTACAAAACACAGTCCAGCTTCAAATTGCGATGATTCTTTTAACACATGTACTGCTTTTTATCAACCCAAGGATAACTGAGCCTATCTGTGTCATGTGACTTGCACTGTGTATTTTCTATATATTAAAACATACACATATCAGTTTCAGTTCGACAAGTGTGAACCGCTCCAGTCACATTGATGGACAGTCAAACAGCAGCAGAGAGTTCATTTGGCTTCTGGTCAGCTGTGCAGAAGAATCTGACAGATTACATTATCAAATAAATCAGTAACGGCGCTAAACAAACTTTCACACTCCTCCGTGTTACTTGTGTTTAATAGCGTTTTCCACGGGATCTCTCTCTGTCTGACGATTGATCAATATTTTACTGCACTCCTTTTTTAACTTCATCCTAAAAACTGATGACAGAAAAAAAAAAAAACACTGACCGTGAGCTAAATTACGCAACATAAAATTAAAACACTGAAGTCTCTCAACAACTCAGAATTATGGCTCATAATGATAATTGATACCATGTGTTAAGCAGTTTAGAGAAAGTCATCTTGAGACAAATGACCCCCACTTTCATTTCACTTCTCAGATCACTTCCTGATGAACCGTACGAGCCTCTAGAGAGCAATGGCACTACAGCTTTATTTTAATGGTCTTGAGTTTGGTGTGATTCACTAGTTTCTACCATATTGATGTCCATCTCTGCAAAAAGCAGCCATGCAAATAATTAAAGTGGAAATACAGTGTATTTTCAACCAGAAATCAATATCGATGAGGATCGTAGTCAATATTCAATGGTGCTCGCTCCAAAATACAGCGTCAGCTTATTGCGCTGCAACTGACTGCAGAGCTCTCATTTCCAAAAGCCCAGAGAGTGACGGTCAAATATGTTTTCATTCAAGCATAGCTTGAGATTTAAATGTGTATATATAAATCTATTCAACTGGAATCTCTCACTCTTGAACTAAATCACAAATGGTTTCATAAGATCTGTACCAACCCTTAAAAAAAGAGTCTTGCTGTGTGCGACCAAGAACTCACAACTGCAAAGATTACAGAAACTAAAAGCTGGATATTTTCACCTCAAAAAACAGGAAACACAAACTTTGAATCCATTAAAGTTTAATCCAGAAGCCAGTACACAAAAACCTTTCAGCTGATCCAATGTAGCACCAACAAGGACAATGTAGGCTGGACTGTTTTAATACTGTTCAGCATCAAATGTAACATTATTTGTTGTTTAAGTTTAAGTGTGTAAGTTCTAAATCTAGTATTTACAATTTTTTTTTTATCTTGTAAGATTAAATCCATCTTCTTTGTTAATTATCGATTATAAGCTGTATTCTCAGCTTTGGTGTTTACCTTCTCTTCATTAAATGTACAGTGTTATCAACCCTTTCTGTCATCAGGGCTTGCGGTTCATAATGAAATGCCACTTTAAGCTTTAGAATGATCACATTGACTATGCTTAACGTGAAAAATTGTAGAAGTTCAACTTCTCAGCTTTTAAGATAACACAGACCGAGAAAACCAGCATTTCATATACAGCAGACAAAACAAGCGCTCGCAGAGTAAACTATTCACATCAGTCTCACTCGCATTACATTTTCCTTCAAAGTGTGTGAACATTCATATTTTGTGAAAGGAAAAAGTACACCCAAAGTGTTATTTGAGCTCTAATTGAAAAAATGTGGAGAAACACTGATGGCAAAAGCTCAGAAGCCTGCATGTGTTATGACAATATCTCCATGCTGGTTAAATGATGATAAGGCTCAGGTGGCTCATATTAACCTGAGAAAATAGAGGCGGCGTATTTCCTCCCACTAAAGCGCTGGTGCGCGCCACTGATGGCGTCGGCGGCGGTGAGGTGTGTGTGTATGTGTGTGTGTGGGGGGGTAATTCAATTCCGGGCCGTCATACCTACCTCAGCTACGGGCTTCATTGAGATTAATTACTCGCTGAGACCCCACACATACATCTCGAAGATAGCAGCCATTTTAGCTGGTTGGCGTCCAGGACAACCACCTCAGCAACCTGAAGAAAAAGCTGGGTGGGAAGACAAAAGGGAGAACCACACGGGCGCTGATGCTATCAGCGGCATTGTTGTGTTACAATTAATTAATTTCAAGGTGATTATACATCACTGAGCACACTGTGGCGTTTCTTTCCCAGAACAGAAAAAGAATATAGGTGGCGAGAGGTAGTGGTGAGGCAGATAAGCAAAATAATGCTTGAGGTGATATTCAAATGTTTCCAGGACAGATTTGCAATAAAGGGCGGTAATCTAAACATTTCATGTGTTTAATGCACCTCGCACTCAGGCATAAAAAAAACAATAGCACACTGCCCTTAGCTGTGCTTGCAGTTATACCTATAAATCCCATATCTGTGCAAATTGGCATGTAGACATGAGCTTTACAGTGCACAGGCAGGGAGGGGGGGGGCTTCCAGCAGTATCACAGAGGTGATAAGCTGCGATTTCACCACTCTGTGGCTCCAAAAAACCAACACTTCATTTCAAGCAAATCTCCTACAAACTATATCTATAAACTAACACACCGCATTTGGGAAATGTAATGTTTGATTAGCTAAGCTTGTTTTCCATGCAGAGAAAGACAGAAAATATAACCAACTCAAAGTCACCAGTGATGTGCATCGTTTTCAGCCGTGTGTAGCAGGCCAAATTTATTTTTTGTAGGATGACTAAGGTCTGACTGGCTCCTCTGCCTCTGACTGGTTTGTACTTTTTAACGGGAGAATATTATCATGAATATGCATGAGACATTGTCATCGGTTACTACGGTCTCAAACACTTTGAAAGTGTGAGGTTCCCATGTCCAGTTCTCGTGGATAAATGTGGATCAACCAATGAGGGTGGGAAGCAAAATCCTGCTTATTTAATGATAATCCTTACTCCCTACAGGCAAGCAGCAGAATTTAAGAAACTATGTGCAAATACTACATTTCAAATATATAAGGTACATGTCAGTGCTTATAACAGGATGGTTACAATTATACTGGATTCTCACGGCATCACTGCCACTACCTAAATGTGTATTTTGGATGTTTTATTTAGAAGTTTGCCAAGAAATGAAAAAAAAAGCAAAGGTTTGGACCACCCCCACCTGAAATAAACTAATTTAAACTTAGAATATTTACAATGTTTTATTTCCCAAAATCTGTATGAAAGCAACAGCCGAGTTTAGGATGTTAGATTGCAGACTGTTAAAAAGAGAAGTCACCTAATACTCAATGCACCATCACAGTTCTATAATCAGTCATTTCACAGGTTGCAAATGTTAGCCCAAAAAATGAAGGCTCCACATCTACACAACGTGCAGCAGAGTGTTGCTCGAGCAGACATCATAAAAACCAACCCTTCCCCGGGTGGATCTAAGCTGCAAATAAAACCAGTTTTCCTCCAGAGGTCCACAAACAGGTCTGAACGTGGTTCAGGTTTTAGCAGTGTCGTCACACCCTTTACCACAGCAACACTTGTGAGTGATAAAACAAAACACACCTTTGAGCATCCAACCACACTGCAGCCAAACGCGCACACCAGTGAACTCCCACAGGAGTGAGTGGGCTTCAATTATCACCACACACACACACACACACACACACACTATTAAACGTATCCACACACAGCACACACTCTTCACAGACACTGACACCAATGAGCTTTATTTTAAGAGAACGAAAAATACTCAGATTCTCCTTTTCACGTGACATTTACATTCTAATTGTAATCAGTAGGAACAGCTACATTTTTCAGTAAAATATTGGGACCATGTGGGGAGTTGGATCAAAACTGCATCCCATGGCAAGCATCTCGCAGTGTGTGACTTGAATCCGAGCTCTCATTCATTGGAGACAGTTGTTATAAATGTTGGCATCTTGAGTCCATGTTAGCAAGGAGGAAAACAAGAGACAACAAAGGAAAGACAGCCAAATAGCTGTCTGTACTGGTATTTAGGGAGATCTTGCAATTTAAAACCTTGAAGACACATACTGCTGCTTATGATGGAAAACAGACACTGCACAAAATGAGCAAGAAACAGAGAAAGAGGTCTAAATATGTATTCTGTGATAAGCCTCTGCTCCTGAGTTCATTTTCTTGAGTTCATTTTGTATTTACTGTGGCCCTAACAGGAACACTAGTATTTGAGAATATTCTTTGCTAGCTTTATCTTGCTAGTTTAACAAAGTCTTCTACTAAATCTTTTGAGCTGGGGTGGGGACACAAGTTTTGTGTTTTTGTACATATGTTCTGCAACTTGTGTCACCACATTTAAATGTGTGAAAATGAGTACAAGTGCAAATTCAAATCCATGTTCTTGCATGTTTGCATCAAATTTGTGTGCACAAATCAAATGAGCGAATCTGTGAGGACCAGTCGATTGTACAAATATGGTGGTACAAGATACAAAAATCTATGTCCCCGTCCCAGCTCCATACAAATCACCTTTGCACCAGATTGTATGAGACTGCAAGCTATGATTGGTCACATTTGGCACCCTGATCACCTGATCCCTGACTGACACAGATGCAACATTGTCTGACTGGAGCACAGATATTCTCCAGATATGACTCATGTTTTGCCACACGAAAAAAAATCATCTTAAGACACTCTTATGACTGAATTTGAGCCGGTAGGAACAAAAACAATTGCAATGCTTTATCATTTCCCCCCTCACAGCAGCTCAAATTGGTGCACTATTTAATATCGGTTACATCATGGAAGAGATGTGCAGAGCTGTCCAAAAAATCTGACATGGCTATGACTGATAGATACTGTTGGGTGATGGCCGCATGTGCATGAGGCATCAAGCTTACACCACCATGCATCCACAGGCTGTGATGAAAGTGAGCCCCGAGGTGGAAGTATCCATACTCAGGATTATGGACCCAGTGTATACAATCTGTATGTGCCTACACAACAAACGCAAAAATCCTTTCATGCCTAAGGTGCTCGCATCAGAGCACAAACAAGCTGCTCGTAAAGCTCATTACCAAGTGTACAAAAACACGGTGGATGTAACTCTGTTCCAAAGAACACAAAGAGGTCCACCTAGTCAGGTCAATAGTCTTTGCAGCGTGTGGGCGTCCAGTTACAGATACCTCCCTGCGCCGGTCCCTTGCTGAAGGGGATCTGTTTCATAGCTAATCGACGATATTGACAAATATATGGTACGAGATCTTAGTGGTGAATTGGAGTTAACTCTGTGTGGTAATAGAAACAAAAACTCAGGATGCTCTACACGGGTATGAGATCATAGGTGAATGAATTAGTCTTAAAACAACTTCAGTAATTATGGGTGTGGTCTATGCAGAGCTTAAAAGAGATAGGAGCATCAATACAGCACATGAGACTGAACAGCTGTACAGTTTAAGAGTTTCTTCAATATCAAACCGTTTTAACTTCTTTAAGTAGACCCTGAAAATACAACTATCATGTAAATGAACATTACAGGGCCTCTTTAACATTTTACCAAGCATATTAACAAGAATAACTAGCAATAATAAGTTTGTATTTTCCTTCGTTATCAATTACTTTATCTGTATCACATCTCTTAAATTCTAAACAGTGTCTCCTCTTATTATGTCTTGTGAAGTGCCTTAAATAATCAAATGTATGTTTCCCAACTGAATGTCCCATCAAATATCTTTGCTATTGCAAAGTAGAGAATATAATTGACTGGGCGGTGAACTTGACAATGGATAGGCGGTCTCACAAAAACTGTATTAATGGGCATACAAAAAGGGCTCCACTCCAAAGGGTGCATACATATTTATACCCATGTCCCCTTTCATGTGTTTCTACAAATCTTATCTTGCACATCTCCTCTCTCCTGCTCACTAGCTGAGAAGCTCTTTGTATTAACAGAGACCTGCACCATTCAGGCTCTATTTGGTTCCACGGAGCCGATACCGTCTCATATCAGCACACAATTTGACCGCAAAGAAGAAGGGATTAGACCTGCAAAAGTGTGACCCGTTTTACATCCGACCTGCTAAATCAGTCGACTTATATTCATATCTCGCCTTCGTTCCCCACTTCTTTGTACATCCCCTGCTCACTTCCCCTGGGGTTGCCGCAGATAACCTGAGATGAGGATGAGAAAGAAAAAAAGGAAGGAGGAGCAGTCATGCAGGTTTTGTACGGTACAGTTGGCGGTTGACAGGGCCCAAAGCAAAGCCAGGTTCTCTGTTTTCCCTCCTAAATCAATAAGAAGGGGTCCTCTGGGGTGTCCTGGCCAGCCATCTGGACTGAAATCCAGGGGCTCAGGTTGTCCCCTGGGCTCCCCCGCCTTCCAACCCTGTGTGCAGGAGGACCTGGCACTAAGTTAATCGTCTTGCTTTCCCCCTTGTCTTCCCTTCTTCCCTTCCCCCCCCCCACATCCTTCATCATCCTCCTGCCGTCTGTCCCTCTTCGTACACCTTCCATCTAATCTGACCGGCTGCGACTCAAATGTCAGGCCACCTGGGAAAGGCAGCTGTTGGCCTGCAACGGGAGCCGCCACGGTGGGCCTGGACCGGTCCCAGAATGCACCACCCTGCCACGTTACTGAAAGTCTACCTCACGCAAATAAAACCACAAATTCAGGGGGAAAAGTAAAATGAGTGATATTGCTATTATGGTATGCATTTAAATTTGCTCAGAGTGGTATTGCGTACCTATGTAAACACTAAGTGCATGTCAATTAATAAATATGACGTAAGGCATGAGGTAATAAGAGCTATCCCCAAGGAGGAAGATGAGTCCCCACAATGTGACAGTGTAAGCAGATTTGTGTCAGCATGAGTAATACACACAAACCACGCAATCATACATTGACAAGAAAGCATTTAGGTCGAGCTAACAGTAAAAGTCATCAGCATCATGTTTTTTTTTTTGTTTTCTCTCCATCCACCTGCTCACCCGCAATCTGTAGCACAGCAGGTTATGAATCTCAAACTGAAGTACAAATGACAGCAGGTACACGAGTCTATCATTTGCCTGTAGAGGAAGGAAGGAGGGCCAGCAAATGAGAGGAGCGATTTTCATCAATACATCGCCAGATAAAGATCCATCTGGATCCACTGAAAGGAGAAGGGGGGTGGGGGGGGGCAGCTTTTGGCATCGATGCACGGCCATTGATTGTGCGTCCCATTACCAGTATATGATCCAATCTACAAAGGAAGAAGAGGAGTGACACTGCAAGCGGGCCATTCTGCTGCCCTGCCATCAAATAACGAAGACATCCCCCCTTTAATCACTCAGGAATGGTTTGGGAAGGAATCCAAACATGAACACAGAGCGACGCGCGGGAGAAAAGCTGAGATTTGTTTGGCTGTATTAGAATAAAGAGAAACGAGAGAGCTGGAGAAGAAAGGAAAGAAAACACACTGCCATGGCCTCCCGACAAGTACTTGGTCTGCTCCGTGGGGAAATAGGAGCAGAAAGGTAGCAATCAATATTGAAACACAGAAATTAAGCATTTAAATCAGTAATTAGGGAGCAGGCACATTTTTTTCACACCTGTATGCCGCTGAGGCTGCCAACCCCAGCGCATCTGTTTCCCTCCACCTGCCAGGCACCTGGTATCATTTCAATGGCGCTTGATTGCATTCAAACGCCGAAGACTCTTTTAAGCTTCTTAGTGATTCCACCCCCCTTTCCTATCTGTCCCCCCGCCACCTCCCCCCCTCCCTGCATTATTTTGTATTTATTTGTATCTGTTCATTCCAATGCAGGTGCCTTGCAGTAATACTCAAGTGCGCCATACATGAGTGATTCTTTTATGCCTCAGTTCCTGCGTTTGTCATTTTGGCGAAAGCAAGAGGATTAGGGGGTTTGGATGTGTACCTCCCTTTTTTTTTCCTTTTTCTTTCTCTTTCTCTTCCCCTCTCTGTCTATTCCTCTCTCACACTTTTAACAACATCCTCTCCGAATAATTTGCATACCAAATTCTTTAACCCTACGGTGGTCAGAAAGAACTGTCAAATCCTCTCCACTTGGCATAGTCTGTGTGTGCATCAGACCTGTGACCGCTGACTTAGTTCCATCACAGTAGATATTAAAAAAAGACCAACGTGAAAGAGGTTCTTGCTGTTTCTTTTTCTCTCCCTCATCTTTTTTTCCACATATGTTTCAGTCTTCACAGTGGCACAAATATTTGTTATTGCCAGCAGGCTTTGGAGGAGGTATCTTGCATTCTACATTCTCTTTATATAAGACGGCTCCACTGACAATAAGTTGGCAAAGCCTGACTAAGAGTCGAGTAACTGTTAATAGCAAAGCAGGCAAAAGGCATGAAACTAAAGATGAAGCCTTTTTTTTAAGGAAAGTCACAGTTTGGATTCTTGAAAACACCAAATTTGGCAAAAATCTGAGCCTGTAAACAATGTTGTAGCAACTATGAGTTCTTATTAAGGGAATTTCTGTCTTCTACCTTCGAGAGATCATTTGGTCGTGTTGCATACACTGCTTTTTCGAGGTCTGTCACCAAATAATGATTTTTTTCGGTCGATGGACTGAGGACCATTGCAAAAGCTTCACCTTGCTTATCTTGAGCTTGTCCACTGTACAATTTGAGAAGTACTTTGGATCATTATCCGGTGGCAGAAGCTCTTAATTTTTTTCCCATTTCCAGAATTTACTTATCCTTTGATTGAATCCATTCTTCCCTCTACCAGTCAATCAAGTACAAAGCCTGACCGATCCCGTCTGTAGTTCCCTTTCTTCATCTTTTGTAAAAATCTTTGCTCACTGTGGACAAAAGCTTGTTTTCAAATCGCGCCAGGCTTGTTCACAAGTTCAACCGCAAACTTCTGATGCTGAATGACAATGAATGACAAAAGCTTTTCTTAGCTCTTAGCTGATCAGGTGTGGCTACACCATATAACAGAGCACCATTACTTCAGAATCTCAGAAATCCTCCGGAAGGTCTTTTGGCTTTAAACTGAAGTTTTGTTCTGCAGTTCTTGGAGTCCTATACGAGCTCTCTCGTGTTAACAGCCATCTTTTAACTATGTTACAAGCTGGGGAAATTTCTACCTGAAATTGCTTTGCTATTTTTATAATGCTTCATCTTGCTTCATTGCAATCATTTATTTTAATATTCGGAGTGATAGACAAAGGCTCACAGGAGTCTGTGGCGGCTGAATGTTTGAACAAGGTTTCAGGATTCAGAGGATTTCTTTAAAGCTTTGAAATGTGCATCGTGTGGCCTGTTCTAAACTGGGTGAGAACATGTAAGCTAATGAAGATGTGAGACTTTGACAGCAGTCATCAAAGCTCAGATTTGAATGAAGTCAAAAGTTTAACACACAGGTCTTCTTCTCCGATTCCCTCATGCCTTTGGCAGAGCAGTGGACAAAGTTTTGCAGGTAGTATTTGCACTCTGCATGCGATCATTTGCTGAAGTAATTTTGCGAGTTGTAGAGCGGCTTCTTTCATCATTGTTAAGTAAAACTTCCTCTGTGGTCAAAAGGTGTTGAATGATATATCATAAACATCATAACACATTTTTGTTCCCCAATACTCCTTGCCCCTTTTGTACTGTTTAAAAATGCAACAGAGGATTTGATAACACAATCATTGGCGTTTATCCTTCTGAGAAATTAAGTGAATCGCTGTCTTAAACGGCCTCTTTTCAACTGGATTTGTGGCCCTTCAGAGCAACAATGAGCAGGAGTGGCATGTCTGGCCAAATTTACATGCAGCACCACTTTGAATGTTACAAATATTGCCCGATTGACTTGAGGTTATGATATCACTGCAAAAAACATGGATGTAAGCATTAGAAATTTGCTTTTAATTTCTGCCTCAGTTCTATTTGGATTTTCCACCTTGAAGAGAACCCATGCCACCTGAGTCACCCCCCCCCCCCTTTTTTTTTTTTTCCAAACACACAGAAATTAATCAGGAGTCTCAGATGAAACTTGGCCCCTGGCTGCACCGTGTTAAAGTGTTGCAAATTTCCAGAATTCCCTCACTTTTCTGCCCCCGCCCCACCCGTGAAAACTAATAGGATCATTCTGATTCGGTTACGGAGATTCAACAGTTAGAGAGCCACCATCTGGGTTTCTGTTAACCTGAGTCAGATGTAAGCCTGTCGCTACTGCAAGGTAGAGCAGCTTGGTTAATGATTCCTAATCTTTTCTTTAATTAAATTGTGCAGCCAACCTGAAAAATCTATCTTAATGCAAATGAGGAACTCCTTTTTTTGGCATTTGCTTACCGTAATGCACTAATAAGGTTAATTTAATAAAAATCTGTTCCAGTTTTTAGAGATAATTGTGTGTTTTCTTGATCTATTTGGTACCGAGCGGTGTAAAATGTTTGTTTGTGGAAATTGCAAAGGGAGGGAGAGGGAGCTCACAAGATGAGCCAAGGAAGAGACCCCTGCCACAGATAATAGTATTTGTATGAACTGAAAATCTATTTTTCCGCACAGCAGTGTCCCACTTCAATTCACTGTGACAGTTTGTGTCACAGAAGAAAAAAAAGAAGAAAAGTTTGTCCGCCACAAAGGTTTAAAGATGGAAAAGTATTTCCTGTATTAGCCTGGAACAAAAAACAAACTGAGGTTTTATTTTACCTTCATAAAGGGGGGGGGGGGCTTCAGATCAAAAATAGAGCAGCAGCAAATCAGTTTCCCACAGGCAGTCTCACAGATGTCTGTAAATCATGTACTGAAAACCCTATAAGATAAAATGATGTTCCAGTGGCTCAAGAGAGACATTAACCACTTTTATACAATCGAGTCAAAAGCAAGCAAGGGCCAATAGAATCTCCACTGTCACTTAGGTGGCTTAAGCAGGACTATGGGCCAAGGCTTATGGCCCACCAAATACCACTGGACCAGACATGGCTGCTCGAAGGTAGATGGGAAGGTCAGCAGCTCATCAACTAATTTCTTTGAGCTACAATGCAGTTTAAAAAACATCTCCCCAGCAAATGACAGGGTGTACTGACTGTCTGAGGAAACTAGGGCTCTGCTCAATATCTGAGCAGAAGCAGCATCAACAGCTCATCACAGCTTCAAATTTTAAGAACACAACAAGATGGATATTTTGTGTGTTAGAAGTGCAGTGTTGTGTATAGCTTTTCATAGTTATAGGATAGACAGAATTCATAATTAACATAATTAGTGCCCAATAGTGTAAAAGTGGCCGTTGAAACTGCCTGGTTGAGACAAAAAACACAAAGAATAGACAAAGAAAAGGCTTGTTTGTGAAATGCGTTCTCTGTAATGTTTTCATTGTTGCAGTTTTCTGCTGTTCAGTTTTAGGTTTTGTTGGTAAATTGCCCCCCCAAAAAAAGCAGTTTTGTAAAAAAAATTCTCTTTGGTGTAGATTTATGCTTCGTCATGCTCCATCCATCACGACTTGGTATATATCATGAAGGTGAAACGAAGTTAAAATGTCCAAAACATAATAACATCAGTTCATGGTTGAAAATTGTGAGAGGGGAACATATCTCTGGCTTGTTTTTTTTTTTTTTAAAGGGCAGTATTCATACATTACCAAACAGAAATCTCAACGCATGAATGTAAAAATGTAAGCCATGTCTTAGTATTTAACCTAACCATTAACAATAATTCTAACCCTAAACATGTACTTTTAACAGTTAAATAATATTTGCAAGCAAGGGTGAAGGAGAAAAGTAAAAGAATCCAGTGTGGTTAAGATAGTAAAAAAAAACTATTGGTAAAAATGCTAAACTGGGGATTTCTTTCATCTAAGTTTAGTGTTTGTGGGTTAGCACTGTCCACCATCCCCTTAACCTCCTTGTAAGTGTTTCAGGCCGAGTAAACGCTAGTGAGAGGTGCAAAGTGGACGGCATTGATCTGCAGATGAATCAAAATTTCAACTGTATCTGTGTTGGGAACAGGGTAAGGAAAAGATGGTTACTGGACAACTTTTTTACCTCTTAATGTCAAACTGCAATGTTTTGCACTGTGGATCAATACAGGTATTCCAAGGTCTGCCCAAACTGCTTGAATCAATGGGAAACTGGACTTCTTTTCTTGTTTTTTTTCCTTTACCAGGAAGTTCCAAGAACATCTCTTTGCCTGAAAATCCCTCTCCAGTCAATTAGAACTTAGGAAGCCTTTCAAATAAGAGGTGAAATGTCCTCAAGAACTGAAAAATATGTCCAGTAGCCGTCTATTCAAGCACTTACTATGTCGTTCGTGACTGAGAACCAACATCAACATATTAATTTTTCAGGCTCTGTCATGA
This sequence comes from Odontesthes bonariensis, assembly GCF_027942865.1. Classification (NCBI taxonomy): domain Eukaryota; kingdom Metazoa; phylum Chordata; class Actinopteri; order Atheriniformes; family Atherinopsidae; genus Odontesthes; species Odontesthes bonariensis. The sequence goes on along the minus strand of NC_134516.1, from coordinate 14,008,235 downwards.
GATTGGATTGATCTGAGCCTGAGTGTTTTACCTCCTTTGGTCTCCAAAGCCAGCTCTGACGTTGTTCGTCAATACTATTCTCATAATTTATGATCATCCATATTTCGATACCTGTTTAAAGAGATTATGCTCAAATGAATCATAAAATCAGTTGCCTGACTTTCTGAGGTATGACCAGGTTATAAAATTGGTCAGATAAGAAAGTATGAAGATGGCTAAATGTGAGAGGCAAGGCAGAAGAAGACTATGTACATTTCTAAATCTTTTTCCATGCTGCAGGGAAACATCATTTTCATTACATTGATTTTACCAATGACACCATTTCCCAAAAATAGATGATGATTGAAATCATGAAATATTTTCTAATCATGACGTGATGCAACCTAAATACAAAAAAAGACTGTGGAAGTGTGGAGTCGAAACCACTAAACCCACCTTACACATCAAAAAGGAAGAAATGGGGCATTTTAATGATGTCTGGTTAATTAGATCTACTACAACATCTCTGACCAGTAAAAGACCAGTAAAAAGCATGCAGCTGGCATTTGTTGATATGTTGGATAACCATTTGAAAAGAGCTGGACCAGCTGTGCCGAGTTAATAGTTTTTTTGTATTACCTAGGACAGATGTTTAATTGCATAAAAAAACAAGATACATAGTCTGTGAGGTTCAAGTTTGCGGCAGGCTCAAGAAAAAAAAAAAAAAAGCCATTAATTAGATTACATTAGCTGCAAAGGCTTACTGGGGATTAATGTCGAGAAATGTGTGCACTCACAAGTAAAAGATAGTGTACCTGGGTGTGCTTTAAACCTGATTAGCTCTTGCAGCGGTGAGCTACGAGGGTTTTGACGGCTCACGTCTTGTTTTCTACCTGGCACTTTACGAGTAATCTCTCTATTGTGCTTGTGGGAGGAAGGTAGATTTAGACATTGTGTGTGTATTTCTCAGCTGTCTGCAGAATAACACACACTTACTGTATCTTTTTTTTTCCCATTTCATTCCTCCTGTCTCGTACGTCTGCTTTGTGCACATGAGGCCTGCCCTCTCTGCTGTTCCTGCCAGCAGCTTATCCAGGGGCTGCGTGTATGTGTGCTAACTGCAGTCAAGGTGTGTATGTGTGCTGGAGTGTCACACGTTTCCAAAGCCAGTTGTAATAGGTGAATCACTGCAGTGTATCCCAGCATGCTCCCTGGTGGCGGCCCGCGCTGGCAACGGCAGCAGGAGGCTCGTGTCAAGAGACAAGAGCTGGAAGAGAGCGTGTCAGAAGCTCCTCGTCATCGTCTGCGTCGTCCGGGACGACAGCGCTCCGGCGGATGGAAGAAGACATCCGTCAACGTCTCCTTGGCGTGTGATTCCTGTGCTGCTGGGAATAAGGAAGCCGCTGCAAGGCAAGAGTAAATTCTCAAGTCAAATAATAAAATCTCCAGTAGAGGTAGAGAAGGGGTGGGAGGGGGCCTCAGGGCTGAGGGGAATTACAGAAAGAGGAGCAACCCTCTCTTCGTTCGGTGAGAAGTAAAAAATATTATCATACCACACGTCACAAAGTGCAATCCAGCCGATAACTTGACGGCCTCAATGTCAGACAGACTCACTAACAAGTCTGACAATTGAAAGTCGAGGTGAGTCTTCTGGGAGATGGAGGGGAAAAGGAGAAGGGCCTGTTGGCTAAGTGTGCTCCCTCCCACCTGCCAAACACACACATGTACACGCACGCACACACACACACACACACACACACACACTTGTGCTCTCTCCTCCTCTTCCTTTAACAGTGAATAAAATTGACTCGCTTGTGGTGTGGCAAGCAAAGGTGTGGAAGCCGGTAGCATCACCTAAGCGGAGGTGTCCTGATCACATCTTTGCCTAATGAGCTCCTTAGAAGGTCTAAAATAGCAGACCTCCCCCACACAGTCTACCTAAACCCGTCTCCGTACCCCCCTCTTGGTGGCTTGTCAGGTGGAGCCTCACTCATTTGCGGCTTCGGCTGTCATCCAAGGGGAGGCTAAGAGGGAGGTGGTGAAGCGGGATGAAGGTGGTGAAGTTGATGAAAAAAAAAATAGTTGTCTTTAAAAATGAGGACAGGCTTCATGAAACAAATTAAGAATAATGAAAAGATATAAATTGAGATTTAAAATGCGCAATCAAAGGATGAACACAAAAAAGAAGAATCAAAAACATGATATGAAGCTTTGACTAAACCAATCAAATCTACTGCTTTCATTTAGTTATGCAAAAGTATCATGTGCATTAACGACCATCAGTCCATTAACATTCACGTTTGAAAAGGGTGAAACATTCTCATTACTGTCGGGTTTGATTTGCTTGTTTGATATGAAGAACAAGCAAAGTTTTATAGTTCACCCTACTGAGGAGATAAATAAGTGAAAGAACAGCAAAAAATATTCTGGAGAATTATGTGAAATGTACAAGTTAGGCTTGACAAATATTATCTTACTAACTGATTGAGAGAACTTCTGATGGAGTTTCCTTCGATTATCCCTTGTTGGAGTTCTCAGCAAACACCGAATGGAGTATGAGCTACAGCAAAGTTAGTTTGAAAAAAAGGAGAAAATGAGAAATGCTCAGTGTTTTAAGGGGTATAATAAAGGATTTGAATGGGCACAAACATTACAGTGATGTAAGGGAGATGTAATGTAAGGCTGTAGCGATAACTGCAAATTTACAACGTTCCAATATGGGCCACTGAGGGGAATTCCCAACAACTGCAATGTTTGCTTTTTTTGTGATGGAGCCACCCTCCTAGCCTTTGCTATCCATGGGTCAACCGAACTCAAAGCTGTCCACTCCAGAGAGCTTAACCAACACAACATCGTGGTGTGCATGGAGGCCAAATGCATGGTCCCTAACCCTTGACTCCTGGACTCAGCCTGCCCCTCAGAACCTTGATCTCAACGCAGTGCTGCGGTTTCATTCTGGAAATCCCTCGCATTTTTCCCGGTGGCCAACTCTCCAACCTTTTCCTTCTTCCCATGATGGAAGCGTGGACATTTTAAAGTCCTTATGAGGTCCTTGGTGTTCCATCTGAAGTTTTTAAAATAATCTTACTCAAGTGGTATCAAGAAATCTACAAGCACGATTCATTACAGACAAAAGCGAGGCAAATTTTCCATCGTTTAGTCTAACTTATTATATTCTTTTTGAATATTGCTAATAAATGTAGCCAAATGTCACAGTTTTTTGCCCAAGAGAGGACACTGACTGCAAATGTTTTTTTCACACATAGTGGCCGGAATTTTTCAATTACCCGATTTGACTGTACTTGTTAGTTTTCATGGATCAGTGTGTGGTATTGAAACTAGTCTTGGACTATAATGCAGCAACAGCGACAAAGAAAAACAAATCGATTTGTTTTCAGGATGGTGAGGGTGGCATCTCCAGTGCAACTTGTGATGGGACAGAATCAACAAAGACTCCAACCACAGGCAGAGTGTACAGAAACATATTACCAAAAATACATTTAGCTATAAAGCATAATTCACAGCCTGTCAATAATTAATCCAGGAATACCTGCTCCCAACATGTGTAATCTCTTTAGGATTATATTGGGGGGGGGGGGGTGCTGTCGTGGCTGTGACAGGTGTTCCTGCATTAGCATCCATTAAAAACAGATTATGTGGCAGTTGCTCTCATTTTACCAGCTGACATGGAGGAAAATGTTGATGCTGGCAGTGTAGCAGTTGCACGGCACAAGACTGCTCCGCAAACCACCCCTGTAATCATGGACGGCTATTATCTAGATGTCTTTTTTAAACCTTTATTTATCCGGGGAAGGTTTGCTGAGCTCGCACATCCTTCTGCAGAGCAGTGTCCTGCTTTGCACGCATGCTATTAGACACATGTGGACTGCAGGCACTACAATGAGCCTCCTTTGTGTCAAACACTTCGTGGGTGAAATGCATTAAAATGTTAATTTAATTTAAATTTAATGTTTTAGTATAGAGATGAAAAAATGAGAAAAAAAGAGGGAAACCATCACTGCATTTGATTACATGCCTCTTACTGATACATCTCTACTAACTGTTAGCTTATTCATTCCTTGTAAAGTGTTTAAAATGCAGTAAAAGTGTAAGATATAAGCATAAAAGCCCATTTTAAACTCAAACCACAGAGTCTGAATTTAGCTGGGCCTACAAAAGACCAAAACCACATGAATCCTGATCAGCCCTCAACCCCCCACCTCTTCCTCCAGCTGCAGTAATGGCTGGCAGGTCACACATGCACACTGGAAAAAAGGAAGTGCTAACATTCAGTCACAGATGCGAGTCTATATAATGAGGCTCAGAAAGAAGACGCCATAATATCCTTGCTAATAAGGTATAATCGTCTCATTGTAATCAAGTTATGTGCAATTTATGAGGGTTAGGGAATGGGCTTTTTGACTCGTGATGCTTCCCCCCCCCGGATGCTGGTCTGCGAGGCGAGCATTGTTAAAGAGTTGAGGGAAACATACCGCACGTGTACGTTTGAGTGTATTGATGCTTCTTGGCAAAGAGGATTGTTGGTAGAAATAAAAATTAAGTTGATTTAAAGGTTTTTAGGGGAATGGTCATTTGACATGTGATTATTTGATTTAAAAGAGTAACACACAAACCTAGATAAAGGACACGTCATGCAATCAGAACAAAGTGAAACGGTGGTAATTCTTCCCCAGAGTGCATTGTAAATATACAAGAATGGGTGAGTGTCCAGGGACACAAAATGGTTACGAGAATGGTGCTTTCTGTGTAACTCCTACTGACAGTAACAGATGCAAACAGGTACATATTTTTACTGGTGACTGGGGATGAAAGTATTTGTCGAATTTAAAAAACTTGTGATGGGTGTCACTGTCACCCCCTTTCCCAGTCAGAGAGTCGGCAATGATGCAGTGAAAACAAACCGTATTAGATAAGCTCAAAAATACACGTAGGAAGAAATCAAAAACATTCACTGAAAAGATAATGAAGGTTCTGGGAAAGGTCTAATTTTCCATGCGTGTTTGTTGCACAACTTAGAGGACAAGAGACTTTTGAGGTCCAGTGTGTAGAACGTGGAGACATATGGTTTAAAATGCGTAAACTGCATCAACTAAATACCCCCGCCATGAAAAATGGGAAAAATGCAAAAGACCTGTTTTAGAACCAGTATTTGTTTGCCACTTCTGAGCTACTCTGGAAACAGAGTGGAAGGGTGGGAGGAACACGCAGCTCGTATTTTCTCTCAATTTTACATGAATGAAAACATAATTACATTATACTTATGCTGGCAGATCTCCTTAAATCTTGCAGAAATTTTACAAAGAGTCAAATAAAGTTAAGACAGCTAAGACAAGATGATTCAGTCCTCCACTGAATCCAAACTCAAAGGAAAGAGGAAAAGATTCTGAAGATTTTAATCAATAACTTGGTAAAAAGCGAGGCAAATTCATTGATAGAACACAATTAAGCAACAAGAAGATTTAAAGTGCCTCATATAGAACATAAAAGCAAAAAAAGCTAAATTTACAGTAAAACAGAGAGGTACAGCGCAGTGAAAATTGTTAATCAAAGTCCTTGCATTCAATCAGTTAATTAAATGAAGTGGTCAACGGGGAAGTCGTAAGGTTTGATTTAAAGGTTGTGATCTGGAAGTTTGCTCTGCATGATGGTGCTTAAAAACTGAAAGCAGCTTTTCCGTGTTTAGGTACCTCTGTGGACAGAAAGCAAACCTGTTCAAGAAGACCTGAGATGTCCGGGAGGTTCATAACATACCACAAGATCTGAGATGGACCTTGGCCCCAAACCATTTAAAGCATTATTGACCAACAACAGCAGTATCTTATGGACTCTTTAACAAACAGGAAGCCAGCGTAGAAAGCTCAACACCGGAATTATACGATTCGCTTTTCTGGTCTTCGTGAGCATTCAAGCTGCAGCGCTCTGAATCAGCTACAACTTTCTGATGAATTTTTTAGACAGACCAGTAAATGCGCTGTTACAGTAATCAATCATTTTTGAATAAAAGAGGCCCCAGATTTGAACCCTGGGGAACTCTACATGTCACTTTTGTCTGATCTGAAGTGGGATTACCTATAGGCACAAAATACTCTGTCTTTTAAGTAGGATTCAAAGCAGTTTAGTGCGGTGACAGAAAGTCCCACCCAGTTTTCCAGAGGAGCAATATGTTGTGGCCAACTGTATCAAATGCAACCCTGATATCCAGTGACGCAAAGACAAAAAAGATGTTGTCGTGTTTAATTTGATGTAATTTACTACCTTAACAAGGAGTTGTCTCGGTGCCGTGATGTTAACGGAACCCTGACTGGAAGGATGGAACACTATAAATTCTACCTAAAAAGGGAATATTTGATAACAGCCTGTAATTTTTAATTTGTGAGGAGTCCAGATTTTTCTTTTTTAATAGTGGCTTGGTGACTGCTGTTTGTGCAGCCTGTGGAGAAACACCACAGATGTAAGTCCTGAGAGTTAAGGTGTGATAAAGAGGACTAATACTTGGCAGTGTGGTCGATTAGATATTTGTGTAACCTTTAACTGGTTACTCAGGTTGTGTTTCTTGTTTGCATTCCATTTCTGTGAATGTTTCTGTCTGCAGTGCCATGATATGTAACTCCCTGTATGTGCTACTGCTGCTGTGCATCCATCGGGAGAGCATCAGAGAGAGAAAGCTCGGTAATGACAGCAGTACACTTTATTGCGAATAGACGATCTGGCCACAGACCATTTCACTGTATTTCCATTGTGATGAGCTGCTGTTGTTCCTGTGTTCACTATTTTCTTCTTCTATTTTACAAATGTGCGAATGAAAGTCCCCGGTATATGTTACATCTGGTCTTGAAGAAAAGAGCAGTTTTTCATCATAAAATCATTCTGTTTTTACCTGTTTTTGAAAAAAGCAAAAGCACCAGGATTTTCCAATCACCTGCTTCTCTGCGATTATCCCACTGTTGCCGCATTATTGATGTTTGCTATTTTGGTCGACGTATGAAATGCTATTTCAGACATTCTCTAATGGCTTAGTGTTTCGTCCTTATAAAAAACATTCATAATGAAAATTACGTTAGGCACGGTGTCACCAGGATATGAGTTGCATTTACATTTGAGCATCATCGTAAGAGCTAGCAAGGCATTTATAGGGCCGAAGACAGATTTTTAGGATGGGATTTGACACTTTTTATATCATCTATGGTAAAACTGTAAGTGCATGAAAGTCAGTGGTCTGCACGGGTGTAGTAAAGTTCATTTATGTATTTATTTGTATAATTGTGTGAAGATTTGAGGGGATCACTTAAAGTCTAGTCACCAAATACCACATTGCATAAATATGGGCCTGATAAAGTGTTACAGTAAAAAAAAATCTTCGTCACTGTATCAACAATTGCATTAATGAAAAAGAAAGAAATTAAAACAGACTGCGTGACTCCTAAACTGGACACAAAGACATTGTGTAGCCCTAGCAACAATAATTCCAACGATCTACTGCATGCTACAGAGTTCCCAGAGCTATTTCAACTGTGCTGTAACATTATACTGTAAACAGTTTGTGTCTGCTCAGGCTGATGCAATTACACTTGGCCATTTGCTCCTCCTCACATTCATCATGAGAAAAAAAGAAGAAAAAAAAAAGTTTTGTAAGACCCACACCAAAGCAAACTGGCTCACCTTATTGCGCCAAATGTGTTTTCCATGTATGTAGTTCTCCCCCATTCCACGGTAATTGCATTCCTGAGCATAACACCCACCCATTGGTGATTTGACACCGTCTGTTTGATGCTCCGTGTGAGAGCGTGTATGCACATACGTGCGTGTTTGTGCCCCTGGAACACATTACTGTTGGTAAGCCAAACCTGCCTGCGATTGTACTAATAAAGGTCTTATTCCTTCAGCTCACCCTCAACGGTAGACAGCACCAATTACATAAAACGACTGGAACGCGAAGGGGTTGTCTTCCACAGCCTCGCTGACACCTGCTTTGAACTTCCCCTGACTTCAAAAGGTATTCGCAGGGTGATTACCCGGTAACAGACAAGGTTAAAAAAAAAAAAGAGAGAAAAGAGGGAAATATGTCCATCATGTCAGTAAAAACGGTCACATTATGATGCCTCTGAAACATGCCTGAAAACCTGCAGATACAGCACAACAATAACAAAGTGGGCCAATAATGAAATAGGTGAGCATCTCCAAACTGTGCAAATATTGAAATGGACACTGTGTAAATTGGGAGCTGCTGTAAATTTCCACCGATGGAAAAGCTATGATTTAACAGTCTTGCACAAAGAAGAAGTTGACAGTCTGGTGGAGTCTGAGTGGGAGGGCGCCGTGCTGAGACAGTCCATCAATCAGCCCTTCGAACACCTTTCCCCCCCACTTCCTGTAAGTGCTCTACGATCCACAGCCACTGCCAGGAGTCTGCAGGAAGCCACCGGGTGAGGATTCAGCAAACCTATTTTTTCCTTTTAATTTGAGCAATTGCTGCAAGTATTGATTGAGCAAGAGCACAATGCAGTTACAGGAGAGGTGGAGAGAGGAGCGACAAGGGGGGAGGGCCCGGGCGCCGTTAATGTAGCTCCAACAGGGGAATCAAACGCTCCCTCTTGTTTTAAGCGCTCCTCCACCCCAGCTGCACAAGGCAACGGTGGCGAGCAGGTCGATAGTGCTGATTAAACGGCACATATCCCGGTCATCAATATTATACACACTCTATTTGCGGGGCACCAATGTTCAAGTCGCACCGCTGGTGAAGTAGATAAATACAGCAGAGATATACAGTAGACAGGATAGTGCAACTGTGCAGAGGCCTGAAAATAACTGTGGCCCCACTGTGAACAGACAGAAGCGACTCATGCTTTAAAGCTCAGGATAGACAGTCTTCAGACTCTTAGCTTATTGTCGAATATCAATCAGTGTTCGTCCAGTCAGATGGAATATTTATAGCATGATTGGAAATGAGGTCATCTTGATTGGCTGATGTAAAAAAAAATTTAGAGTGAGAGAGTATATGAAGTAGAATGAAGTAGTAGAATATATGAAGGCTTGTGACTTTGGTCTTCATCTCAAAATAGTGTACGGAGATATAAGTAAGGAAATTTGCTTGGTTACTTCTTTTGTAAAACTCAGGAAAGACTGTCTTCACAAAAAAGATGTCTGAGATCTCAAAGAATCAACGTGTCTGTGGGAATGTCGCACCTTCCCGAAAAATAGAATCAACAACTTATAACTTGTGCAAGTTATATGTAAAGAAATCTATCTCAGTGAAGGGTTATAACAAAATGAGGGTTGATCCCAAATACAAGGTGCAATCATATAATCAACACTGCGCCTGGAAAACACCAAAAAAACTCATTCCTGCGAGCGGTCAAAATGGGACTTCCAGGCAACATCCCAAATGTGGCAGAAGCGCTGGGAGATGTTTGCTGCTGCACAAGATGACTACTTTGAAGAGGATGATAGCCAAATTTGCTATAAGCAATAGGTCCTTTAGGCCCTCAGGACAAGGGGTGGGGTCTGTGAATTGGGCTTGGCTCTTAGAGATGCCATCTGAGCCTCTCAGATTGGTATCTGGAGTGTTTGGAGATCGTTGAACTCCTCAGACTCTTTGTTGTGCTCGTCAAGCCCTTCCAAAGCGGAACACACTGCTGTCTTGTTGGGCAAAGCTGCTCCTACACGAATCTGAGGTCAAATTGCCTTTGCAACAGGCTGAGTAGGGTATTCCAGACGTCCCTCTACCCCAGCAACACTTTCTCCCTCCAAGGGGAAGCATTACCACGCCAGGTAGAAAATGCAATCCCTTCATCAAAATCTAAATCTACATTAATGAGTCCTCCAAGATGGGTTTACCGTGAAAAGGAAGATGCCCAAGAGGCAACATTAGTCAAAAAGTCACAAACACTCTCTCTCAAGTAAGACCTGGAATGAGAGAAGTCCAAAACTCCGCACCTCTGCCAAGGCAGAATGAAAAAAATAAAGAGACTAAATCCTGAACATCAGTAGTTGGGCCATGTCCTCACCTCATGCAAATCCATTTTTAAGTTATTTTTAAGTCATCCTACTAATAAACTAATAAAAAGACTAAACGAACCAACTAGATCAGTGTTTCTCAATTCCGGTCCTCAAGTACCACTGCCCTGCATGTTTTCGATGTTTCCCTCCTCCAGCACACCTGATTCAAATGAATGGCTCCTGATCAGGCCACTGCACTGAGTTGATCATTTGAATCAGGTGTGCTGGAGGAGGGAAACATTGAAAACATGCAGGGCAGTGGTACTTGAGGACCGGAATTGAGAAACACTGAACTAGATAACCTCCTTGGTGAAGACTACTTCATCAAGACCTGTGATCACAATATTATCCACACAATGCATCCAGATGGATCACATTCCCGCATGAAAATAACATGTAAATCCAGAAAATTAGCTACAACACCTGTTGTGTTGAAATGAATACCTCTGTTTATATGTATTCAATATCAAATTTCTTTGTATGTCATGGGATTGGGGTGAGGGTTCTGCCCAAATAACACTTTAACGAGCAGTGCACATCAGATTTAGCGGAGGAAGTATGCTCACACTGAGCTTTTACACTTTAGCGGAAATACTTAAAATATTTGATTAATTTTTAACCGAGTCTATGATGTGTAACAGCAAAAAATAAACGTGCAGCCACAGAAGACACTGCTACACTCACACATACAAACATATGAATGTTGGACAGTCAATAGCTCTACTGCATGATAATCGATTGCCATTTGTAACAGCAGGGTAGGCAGAGGGGTCCGATCAGTGCAAATTATTGTCACTGCATGCTGTCGTGCTGTGCAGTCAGCCGGCTGGCATAGCGGAGCAAGATAAATGACAAAGGAGTCGCAGGAGCAAGATAGCAGTTAGTCATACCTGGTAGTGCAGGGGACTCGGAGGGGGGGCGCACATCAATACAACAGGGCTGGGAAAAGGGGAAGAGGAGGATTGTATTTGAATGCAGTAAACAGCAGATTTCATAAAATCCAGAGCACGTCAGCCTTTTTTCTTTGTGTGCAAAACAACGCTTGAGATCTTTTACATTTTTTTTCCCAAACTGGATTGTTGTATGAAACACCAAAAAAAATGACAACTTTCAAATTTCCACCTACTTACTGTTGCTTCTCGGATAAATCTATGTACTTCATCATATTGTTTTGGTCTCAATTTAACACAACATGTTTTTTTTCCCCCCGTTCTTTTTTAAATGAATGCATTAGGAATTTCAGATTCCCTCTCACTGTAAAAGGCCATTACCGTAAGTTCTGCATGCAACAGATTTATTTGTTTCGTCCATTTGTTCAAGTATCTTTTGAAAAAAAAAGACAGATAGAGTGAGACACAATTAAAACTCAGTAAAGTGCAACAATTGCAGGCAGCCAAGTGATGAAGACACCTCTCAAGAAGTCAGCAGTGTTACATCAAGCATCCACATTGATTTCAAAACCTGGAAATGGAAGGCTCTCATTGATTGGAGATGCTCGAGGTCTTATTAAACAACTGTGACTGTCCCTAAAGCAAACATCGGGGACAACTTACCTAACATCTGACTACACCACATTGATTTTTTTTTTTTTCTTTCTACAGTAGGTTGTGTTTGCATGTCCCTCGTACTGCTCGCTGACGCCTAGGCAGCATCGGAGAAGGGCGGCGTTGACACAGCAGCTGTAATTTGTGATAGCCGATCAGACATTCCACTGGGTCAATACTGTATCTTGTGGGGAAGCCAGCTAATAGGAATAAACATTTCACCTTTGTCTACACAATCGAGTCATGTGAATTCCCCATAGCACCACAGGGACAGCGGGTGATGCAGCCGGTTAACGGGGCCCTGTTTTAAATGGCTCTCATACAGGAAAGACCATTACAAATCAATGGGGAGTCACTTTTACTGGGGAAGCTGTGTCAGGAGAGGTAACACAGGTGCTACTTTAATTGTTGCAGTTGGTAAAGTCTTAAACAAGAGCTTCAGAAATCTATTAAATGTATCTATTTGGGTTTTGCTCCATGATGTCTTTGCTACAGTGAAGAGTAAAGCAGCGGCAGATAAAAATACTGTCCATGAAAATAAGCTTTGGCCATATATCACTAGCACTATCTGCAGCATTGTTTTATGCAGGGAACTAATGATAAAAACTAAGCTTTTGAGGTGCATGAACAGAAAATACAGCTCCAAGGCATATTAGCAGGTAAAAATTAGAATCATAATGCATGGACTTAGGCACAGGATCATCAGGGTGCACAGCTTCTTGACTCCTGATAATATTACATCTATGACCCAGTTACTTTTTGTATTCAATGCTCAGTTGTTTGTGACTTAGAAGGGAGATTAGATGAGTTGTAAAGCTTCTCAGGCCAGGATTTAAAATTTTAATGTCCTTCAGGATATTTTAATGTAATTCCGGATCTAAACTTGCATTGTGCACGGACTCCCAGTTTTGGCATTTTCGACGATTCTCCCAAACACAGAACTTTTCCTCGAGTGCGAGCTAGAAAGTGGACTGAAAACTAAAAGAGCCGGCTCCACTGAGGAAGCACATTTCATCTGAGGGCAAGAGAGTCAGCAGAGAGTGAAATAACTGTTTGACTCTATTCCATCCTTCCCTCTTAAGTCACACAAAGCGCAGCGACTCCCAGCCAACTGTGAGGTATTGTATAATCGCCATGTAGCTCTTAAAGAGGCCTGGGAAGGAAATCGTTGTGGAAGGAAGTGCAGAGACCGTACATTCAAGGGGCACAGTGGGAGTCAAATTGAGAGGGTGGACGGGGAGTTAAGCAGCACTATCGTGAGTTGAGGAGCTCAAGTCATCTCCAGGCACTGTTAAGCAATCAGTTTCTTAAAAAGATGCTATCAACAGACGTTTCAGTCAAGATTTTGGTATTTCATTGCATTTAAAAAAAGTTTTTCATTTTAGAGACGATTAATTTCCAAAATTAAACAAGAATATTCACGTTTTTCTTTCGAAATAAAGCTTAATAGGGCGTCCAACCCCTCCCAAAGAGCCAAGTCTGCCCTGTTTGGTCAGCTCAAACTGCCTGAGCAGGCTCTGCCCACCTTTCAGCATCAGCTTTGCTGGTATTTTGGTTTGAATTCATTAATGTGGGGGAGGGGTATACAAATACAGACCATCCCCTGGATTAATTATCAAATTTGTTTTCACGTGGATTTTCCCGATCGAATGTTGCTGCTCAGACATAAAAGGTTATATTACCATATCAACAACACTTGAAAAGTTTCTTAAAACTGACTCATAGTCCTTTGAAACAGGGGAAGTTGGCAAGACTAAAACAATGTGCAACTCACAGCTTATGAAGTTCAGAAAAAAAGGCAAAAATGTTTTTAACAGTCATGAGTTTGTAAAAAGATTCTATAACAAATGGAAATCCTCATTATTTGTAAAGTCTTGCTTACTCCATAATTGACATAACTCAACCTTAAAACTCCAATTTCATAATTCAAAGGTTAGTGTAGACTTGGGAAAATGTAAGCTGACAATATCACTGAATATTCTGAAGAGCTGGTTGATGTTGGTTGTGTTAATAACTGTATAATAATAAGTAAAAACACACAGGAAGGCCACTCTACAGCTGGCCATATTTAATTGATTTTTCACCTACAGTAAGCATAAGATTGTTAATAAATTGTGATGACATTGCACACTAACCGATCTATTGGCCATCCTGGAAAAGCTCTTCAACAAAACCGGAGCTCAAAAGTCCTGGCGTGGATTTATTAATATATCAGGGTAGAAAACTAGCACGTGTCAATAGCTAGTTTACTGTTGATTCCATAGTAACATAGAGTAAGGATATATTATCTTAGCAGTCCACAAATGACCTTGAAGAGCTTTCTAGATGGCAGCTTCTACTCATTCTACAAGCAACTGCCAAGAGGCAATTTCCATCTACATATCTGATCAGTTTTCATCTGAATAGTCACACAAATGTTCTCCAACATGGACAATTACAGTTAAGCTCTACCTCTGGCTTGCCACTTGTATCAACTTATATAATACCGCAGGCCAGAACGTTGTTTCCGTGAATGAAATACTGATTCAAAATAACCCGTCTGGCCAAAGGTGCCCTCAGGGGTGATCAAAGGTCAGTCCAAAGGCTGTGTTTGATGTACAGCTCGTGGTCTGTTAAGGTCTCGTGGCCACAAGTGATTCAGAAAACTGAGGCCGACTCAAAGGGCAAAGCGGGCGGCATGAATACATTTCATGAGTGACAAATACATTTCCATCTCTGTTTTCACAAGAGCAAACAGCGAGAACGAAGCATCCCCAATTAGCAGAAGAGAAGTCATCAGCAACGGCTGCTGAGCAGGACACTGGTCATGTTGCCATTGCTCCTCAATGGGTAGTGACCAGAAAGTCCATGGTTGCTGCTGTAGCAATGACAGTTTGGAAAAGTGCACGAGTGGATTCAGGCAAAACTCTACCGGCTAAAAGGGACTGTTCATGATAGCTCATTAGGCTCCTCTAATTTCCTATTTAATTAAAAGTAGAAGCAATGAATCATAGCATCTAAAACATTAACAATGGTGGATTCAAAACGCTTTGACTTGAAGTTGGTAGAATTCCTCCTGAATTGGTTGTTAAATGGATGCAATAAAAGAAATTTGCATAGTCATATTTTCTAAATGTCAAAAATAGTCTTCTAAATGTGTGAGTGAACTTTTTTGATTTTTTTTTTTTAACTGTTCAAAGGTACAGGTATAAATGAGATATACACACATTTTTTTCTTTATCAAAATCTGAACGCGTGATCTCCCCTTTTACTTACTTGTAATGCTAGATGAAGAAGTCTTTAGACTTCGTCTCTTTTGGAGAACACAATGTCCCAAGTAAATGCTGTATTTCATCATTTGCGGCACGATTTCAAGTCCCTACGCTCTAGGAAAAACAGACTCTTCAGACCACTCACTGCTCCATGATAACTTGGACTACAAGCTTTTGCTGGAAACCACTTAAGGACTTCCCCAGAATTTCAGTTTAGGGATTACGAGACGACCACATTGTGATGTCTTTTGAAAGTGCCCAAGATGGAATTGATGTTTAGAAATCCATATATTAAGGAGGTGCATGCATATCTAGAATTAATTACTATGGAAATCAATCTTACCTTTGTAGAGGATGGTAGAAAAAAAAAAAAACAACCCTAGTGGCTAATTTTAATCACAGACATATGCATCTTAAGTTAAAGTTAACTGAAATATGTATTTTTGTACAATATTAGAGTACATTTATAAACTCCACAGCATATCCTGTGCAGCACCTGTGCTGAGCGTGGGGCAGATGACACCATATGGGACTGATACACTTGAGTTGCTTCAATGTGGCGAAGGTACTGCGAGGACCAACAGTTAAACACACCGATTCATCTCTAGTCAAGTGCGCTGCCACACAGATGTGCTGCATGTCGAGCTTATGGCGTCGTCATCATACTTCAATTATGAAGAAAAACATATTAGAAAGTGGAAATGATGTTAAATTGGAGGTGTTCTGTTCAGACTGGAAATCATTTTGGAAATTAATGCTTGTGTTTTTCTTTTTCTGTGGTTTTCTGCTGGTCCGCTTTGCCCAGTGACTTCTGAAATTGTCATCTGTTGGGGTTTAGGGAGATTTAGGGTTGAAGTTGCTAGATTAAGGCATTCAGTGGGAAAAATTAATTTCACCACCATCTATTTTTCTCTTGTTATAGGACCAGTGCAGAATCTGTCCCTTTTTTCAATTGCTAAATACACCACACTACTATATTTCATTCGGCATGAGGTCATCATCATGTTTGCAGTCCCATTAGCCTTATTCAGCAAGAATCTTTTAGCCAAAAATGCCTGCTGCTTCATTGAATAGGATTTCAACTGGGGCCCAAAGTCAAGACGTTCATCATGGTGCAGAGGAGATGAAAAAGATGGACTTAAAACTCAGTTCAAACCACAGTTTAAGACATCCACCGTCACATTTCTCCATCTCACTTATCACCGTCATGTTTGGACTTTGCACCCCATAGTTAAGATAGACGGAAAGACTCGGACTCCAGACACAGCTCAGCAAAGGCTTCATAAATCAAGCCCTCCTGCAGATTCTCATTCACGTATTGCTCCGTCTGGCTGCTTGCTACGAGCTGTAATTACATACCGTCTAGCTGTTGTATGTAGCTGAGGAATGAGGTACAACATAATGCACAATAAAGCCTGTCATATAAAAAATGGTGTAAAATAACTGGATCAACACTACATTTTATGGTCTCCTAGTAAAATGACACTCAAATGTACAAAGATGAGGAATAAAAACACTGCTGTAAATGAATACATTGTGGACAGGGTTTCCCCAGATCCCTGGATTTAGTCGTAGTATGTGTTCTCTGAAAAAATGTAATGTACTCCTTGTACTGACCCACCTTTACAGGTGCTAATGATTATCTATAGAATTTAATGGGGAGGAATATTATCAAAAAGAAAATCTTAAGTCCTACTTGTACCATAGGAGCACATGTTGATGGAGCACACACTCTCTCACCTGCAGTCCAAAAGAAGTCGAATAGCAAGAATTGAAATTTGGTAGCTGGACACAAGTGTCTGGTAATCTCATTTCTTACTGTTCACCTTCAAAATCTGGCAGAAATCTAACTCAAGAGTTGAAATTATGTGGCATGTTTTGCATTACGCCTCTTTTTTAATCCCAATGAAACACTTTGCTAACAGGCATTTGTTTGTTTTTGTGTTTCCTGTAAAAATGAAAGAGCCACATCAACAAAAAAAAAATTCCTTGTGTCTTTTTCTGACTTGTTTGTATTCACATAAGCCCAACATATTTCAGGGTATCAAACTTTTGTTCACGTGGCACTTTATTTGCAGGTAGTTAGAAAGTCAGGTGTAAACTAATGCATAATGCCAGCTATGAATTAGGACCATTACAACTATGTTTACTAGGGATGTCCAGATCCGATCACGTGATCAGAAATCGGGGCCGATCACATGATTTCAGACTTGATCGGAATCGGACGTTTGATCCCGATCAGCGATCGGATATATAGCCTATCTTTATATGTATAGTTATTCTCATTATTTTATTTTTTTTATCCGAACTATAATATTTCCAAACAAATGGGGAAAAAAACCAGCTCGGTATTTACTGTTATGTAGTGGTTCAGAGTCAGACCGTCTCAACTAAACACAGAAACAACGCATGTGGCATGACGTCACTTTGCTGCGTGCCGTAAAGCGAGGCAGAACACGGCAGCAGCTTGAAGCTGGGGGTGCGAATGTCTGCGGTGTGGAGGTATTTTAAAGTGGATGACAAAAACATTGCGATAGCAAACTGTGACATATGCAAACTTGGGATTTCAAGAGGTGGCAAGGACATCGCTAACATCCTTGATGAGAACAAGAACAGGCTCAAACCTGACAAGGTAGAGATGTTGGTTTTATCAAGAAAAACGTAGGATTTCCTTCTGTGACGCCAGAGGAGGAGAGGGAAAATCAGGAGTGCAGTTCCGAAAAGTACATTACCAGCCTTTCTTTATAACACTGTGGCACTTTTATTTGCTTATTTGTTTACATGCCTGCCAGGTATTGTTTCTGATCTGTTTCTTCGCTGTTCTTCATTTTTTTAAAGTACTGTAGAAGTATCGAATTGGGACTCGGTATCAGCAGATACTCCAAATCAAATGACTCAGACTCAGAGGCAAAAAACCTGATCGGGACATCCTTAATGTGTAGTCGATGGGCAATGACCTGATCAACAGGGATATAACTGTGTATCCTTACCACACAGCATATACAGTACATGCTTGATGTACGTATTGCATAACTTTGAGAGAGTAAAGTTTGCTCTAATGTACTCTCTTATTGTACTCTCTTATATTACATCCTCTCATAAATCATACATTGCCTTTCATGCTACTGGTTTAGCCTATACAACCTGAAGTAAAGGCCAAAGGAGGTAGGACATAGACTTTAAGAGTCTGAAAGCTTAGCGCTTGTAGAAGTTTGACCCCGGCTAGGAGCTGCAAGCAGCAGGAAGCAGGGTTAACGTTGGATCTCAACGGGGGCTTGTGGGGAAGCAGCACACTTAAACCTGACTGGGCACTTCCTGCTTTAGAAACAACAGAGGCCCCACATGGTAATGCTGTAAGTCCTCTGGTGACACAGCTCTTAATGGACCAAGGCAAAGCCTGAAGAGAGTCAGGTCAGGGGATCAATCGGTATCGTGGGAAGCTTTTAACTCTTATTTGAGATTTAAAAATAGACGGCCTCGCTTCTCCCATAGCGGGGAGCGCTCTGTGCGATGCATCTGGACTGATCCAACAAGCAGGAACACTCCCACAGGTCAGAGAAAAAACTTTCCCTTGGTTTGCACTGTTAAACATCATCAGTGTACTCCTGGTGGGATTTTGGAAAAGCTTTGTAATTTACTTTTGCAATGTGAATGTAATTGTACTTCAACCTGTCTCATCTGCTTCAATTTCAGTCTAATTTCCTGCACTTTTAAACTTAAAAGCTGTGGATTTTTCACATTTGTTGGAAACGTAAGTAAAAGTGAACATAGGCATAGAAATATCTGAACAACGTTGCATCACCTACAGCCTGACCTGTCGATGAAAATTAGCTAAAAAAAAGCCTTTCTTTAGGTCAACGGTGACATTTATCTGGTTTATTTTGTGTGCAGTTCTGGCATACTTTAAAAGAAGTCTTTGAAAAGAGAACCACTTAAATTAGAGGCACTTTGCTTCCCTTTCTACGGTCGGACGACTCTGAAAGATCTTTTGATAAGAAGAATCTGTTGTCAGACTGAACATCCCATCTCAGAGCCCCTCCTTTGCTCCTAATACACAATGGGAATGTCAGAGCCTATGAAGCGGCGAGCCGGTACCTGAATAAATCACAAGAGTGCATGTTGAATTCGTTCTTCTTACCCATGTGTGAACAGTGGCTGAGGGCTTCACTGGTATAACAAGGGGCGAGATGCGCTGGCTTTAATGATGTTATGTTAAGAAGATGCAAAAACCTTGATCTGAAACAATCAGCTGCTAAACACGAGCAACACCAAATGCTTTGAAAAGCTGTCATCTGTGGCACAAACGAGTCATTGTCCTTGTGCTTGCCTGCATTTTTGTGAAATCTTCCACTGTTTGCCTCACAATCCAGAAAATAAAGCAACAGATGCATAAATTAGCAAACCTTTCCTTGACTGCAAAAATAAAAAAGGTAATTTGTCTCCATTTGGCTTTTTCCACAGAAAACACTGTAAACGTAATTAAATATTTCACTATACTCATGCCAGAATTTAGGGTTTCTACCTTCTGCGTCCACTTACGCATGATTATGACTGTCAAGAGTATTTTGCTACCAGTAGCTCTTTCTCTGTGAGACAAAGGTGCACTTGTTCAGCTGTCGGCTTCAGCCCACCGCCCTCCTCTTGTTTTGGGCTTGGCCTATTATGTTTCAGAGCTTGGAAATGCGCTCCCTCGACAAAACGTGAACAAATGAAGATATTTGTTTCCACTCAGGTAGCGTTGGCACGTGCCCGCCGCTGCCTCAGCTCTCGGAGACAATTAGCCGACACCTGCTCGCAGCAGATTGCTCTGGCAGATTTCTGCTGCTCCTGTCGCCTTCGACACCGCCATCTGGCCTGCGGAAGGTGTTGCACAGGTCGCCGTGCTGTGTGGCGAACCCGCCAGCCAGGAGCAGCAAGGGAAAGAGAGAAAATAAACACAAAGAGGAAGCGAACACTCAAGAGGATCTTTATTTTTGCCTGAACATCTGATCTTTGTTTCTGGGGAAGCATTTGATCAGTATGAAGGCAACGATGCTTTGATGAAGAATAACTGAGGTTCCTATTTTTCCTTAAAGTCAGTTAATCCCTTTTAATTCATTCTGTGCCTTTAAACAGCTTCTTGAAGACATACCAAATCATCTACCCTTAACTGTTCTGTCTCTGCCTTCATGTTGATTTCTGGTTTTGATTTCCAAGTTCTGGAGGAAAGAAGAGATTCAGAGCAGTTGGAGGCAGGAGGTGAAACGTGAATGCCCATGCTAATGAGCGCTGCACGGCAACATGCGGCTGTTCTTCTTGGCTTCACTTTTCTTCTCTCCGTCTCTGCACTTCACACCTACGACACTGACCCATCTGTGTGGTTGCAGTTCACGTGTACACAACTAAAACACTGAAGTACACAGGGAGACGCATGCGCAGGCACATGATTATAACACTACAAACACCCTCTGATAAATTTAAACACAAGTTTTACTTTAAAGACATATTCGATTTGGGCAATGTGATGAATTCTGGCTCTCTCAAAATAATCTTATTTGTCACTGGGGATAATTGCAATTGCACATCAGCACAAACTTGTCATATTTGTTACTGATTGGCCCAGAGGGAGACTGCATCACTGGCCGGAAGATGTGTGGGGGTGGGGTACTGTTGCCTTGTCTTACTGTTACAATCACTGAGACACAGAGGATGGAGAGCGTCACCTAAACGCCTCACATGTTCCAGTAAATACTCCTCTTCTCTCCGGCTACACAAACCCAAACTGACCAGCAGATCACTGGGGATTACAGGCACAACGCATTTGCTTCCTCCCATGATCCTAATGTGCTTAATATTCATGTTTCAGACAGAGGAGACAAATCCAGCTGATTTATTTGATCATTTCACTTGTATGCACTTCACTTCCCTTTCCAAAAGGATTCAGGTTGCATGGAAGTAGGGAACAGCTCCAGGCATGCCACACCATCCTGCTTCACACACATACACAAATACACTCCAACACACACACACCATATGCAAGCACATGCACAGATATAGTGACTGAGAGATGGAAAAAAAACACATATGAAGAGAAAAACAGCACAGCTCCTGATATCTAAGAAATCTGTGCTAATGATAATAATCTCATAATCTGATAAATAAGATTTTTTGGAAATGGAAAACATAAACGGTCAACTGCTCTGATTTTATTGGCTGTTCAGGTAATTACTGAAAATGTTCTCAGAACTTGGTGTTCTATTGTTAATTGTATCATATCTTCACAGATCATGTCTGGAAAATCTAAAGTAACAGTGGCAGTAATAAAATGCATCACTTTTATCCTTTAAAAGTGTTTCAAAAAGAATAATATTTTAGAGCACAATATTTGTTACTGACAGAAAACAGAATTCATATTTGCTATTTGACACATTTCTAATGTCAAAACAAAACAAAGTTTCATGAAACTGGGTTTAGTATTTCATGCATAATCTTGCCAATAAACACAAGAGACCAACAGCAGTGATTGCACTCAGCTATTAAGAACTCTTGACTCGAATCATAGGCCAACAAAGATGTGGCCTACAGTGAGTTTTACCATCATTTGCATAGAATGAGTATAACATACCTCAAATAAAGCTGGGTTTGCGTTCTCAGATGGTTTAAACCCTGCTGTACAAGCATGCTTAGAAACCACTGAGCTCTTTCTGGCTGACCAATTGGTTCCATAAAGTCCATGTTTCTGTATGCAGGCACCAGAGAACCTTTTATTCTAACATGTGTCCGACTGTTGCCTAAAGA
The DNA here is from genome assembly GCF_027942865.1 of Odontesthes bonariensis. Classification (NCBI taxonomy): domain Eukaryota; kingdom Metazoa; phylum Chordata; class Actinopteri; order Atheriniformes; family Atherinopsidae; genus Odontesthes; species Odontesthes bonariensis. The sequence continues at coordinate 13,986,667 of NC_134516.1, read as the reverse complement.
GCACAAGAACCTTTTTCTCATTTAAGAACACAACAGACAAATGTTGAAGGCAAGGAGTGTTGTCACCCACCGTAAACTATTTTTCATCTGGATCTTCACTCGCCAGTGCCATAACGGAGTCATGAGTGCCGACAGTAGCCCAGATTAGCGGCGCATTTGTGTGCTATCTGGGTTGCAATGGTTAAAGGGTTTGTAAACTCACTTGAGGACATATCATGATTGTTTTTTGTTGCATGTTACTGAAGCTGAACACAAGTTATAACCAATCTATTCCTGGAATACTCGAGTAAAAAAATGCCAATTCAAACAAACAACAACAACAAAAAAACAAAGAAGAGATTGCTTTAAGGAAAAAAAAGCAATCTGAATATAACCAATCCCTACATACATGCACAGACTAACACTACCACATGAAATTGTAAGCCACACACAAACACATCTCTGTGGCTAACTAACATGTTCCCTTAACAGACAAAAGCACAGCTCGCATAAATTAAAACACACACTCACACAAACAGTGCAGGGCTCCTGATGTTCGGCTTTCATCCACAGCGCTGCACAGCTGCTCACCTTATTGCCAGCAGTGCTCACTTCAACCCTCAACCTTGCCTTCAAGGTACTCACTGAATGTGAGTGGGCTTTGTTTGCCTTTGTGTATCTACGTGTGCATCTTTTGGGTTTCTCTGCTGTAAATGTGCTTGCATATATGTTGCGTGTGCAGCAAACATCAGTTTGTGTTTGTGTGTGCCAAACGTGTGCAAGTTCAAGCCTCATAGGTCAGGCTCGCTGGCTTTCTTCTCGTGTTAACCGTGTGTGCATTTTCTTGTGTGTGAGCTTGGCCTTGTGACCCTACATGTACTCATAGAAACAGGTAGTGGGGGTGCTATGTATTATTCATACGAGGGACTGAATCAGTGAGTCAGTCTGACGTTTTACGAGCAGGTCTGGATGTGGGCAGGGTGGGCAATGCCAACATTAATTTCCTGGAAGTACCAATTGGAAATGTTGTACTTCAAGAGCGCTCACAGAGTAAGTTTAAAACTCTAAGTGCATCTTACAGTGAAACTCCAATGTAATCTAATGCTTAAGTTATGATGACACATGTAGAAACAAACATTAATGCACCACACAGTATTGATCATGGGATACGCTGATCTGAGAATCAGGTCTTTGCGACACCAGTAAGTTGTCTGTTGCCGCTTTAATCTAGAGCGCTTTAGATGGATAAAGAGTCCAAGTCTGAAAAGCAATTTTTTCATTGGTTGACACTGCAATCAATGGAATATTATACACATATTAATATCAACACAGAGAAGAAAAAGATCATTCGTACAACTCAGTTTGAGGTTTTCCCCTCTTTAAAAGTGAAAATGCAGCATCTTTGTTCAGTTTAGTCTCTAAGAGCATTGAAGCATGCTCGGAACCAGCTCTACTGGAGACACTGGACTTTACTCAAGAATATGTAGATTACTCAAATCAATGGTGTAAGGAGTGTATGAATGTGGGCGTGTGCATTAAGCAATGAATAGAAATAGAATTAAGAAAAAACTAAATTCCACCAAAAAAAAATCCCTTCTGGCTGAGGAGAGAGATTAAAGACATGGTCCAACTTTTAGAGCCTGAGAAGACACAGACAGGCTGCACTGTCTGGTGATCATAGATTGACTAGAATTGCCCACAAGACGGTGACAGGGACATCATGCAGCACAGGTCTAACAACTGGAGCACCAAGTACAGCGTTTGTATGCATGTTGAATGTTGGCTATTCAACACAATGACTTAACCTGCTGCAACTTAATGCAGCAGAATCTTGCTTCTATCTTTCGAGCCTGTTGTGATTTGCGTATCACATCCTGATTTTAAAGGAAAACAACTATATATCTTTTGAAAATGATTCAAAAACATCAAGGTGAAGTCAATAAAATTACAATAAAAGCCAGAGTTTTAAATTCTAAACAGATTGTATTTCTCCTCAGAAGCTGAAAAATAAAGGGAGAGAGTTTTGTGATTTTTCCAGAAAACCCTCAGGTTTTAGAAGACTGTTTTATTCAAAGTTGGTGAATGGTTAAAACCAACAATACAGCAACTACTTATGATGGCATGAGACAAATTAAATATACTGGATTTTGATGACTAAACTAAACAACTTAAAACTTAAAATATAAACACTGTAGGTTAAGGTCAATGGTAGACAAACAATAGGCTGAAAACCCAAAATGATTTAAAGCATAAATTTAGAGAAAAACTACCAGAGATGATAATCAGTCTGTCAGTGACGTATTAATCATAACCAACGCTAAGCTCCATGCAGCAACTTCCCTCTTTACTCTCGACTCCAACCTCTCAGCAGAAGCAGAAAGGAGATGAACAAAAACCCAGCAGAAGAATTGCCCACACAGCTTGTAATGGATTCTTGCATCACACCATCCACTTTTCTTTCCCTTTCGAACATGTAGCCCGGGGGGGGCGTAGAAGAAGTTAGGCACCTCTTAGCCTTACACCTGCCACAAGATACACAGAGGCAGCCAAAGTTCAATTCCCTTTGCATATGTGTGCCTGTGTGTATGTGTGTGTCAACGATTGTGCGTAAATGTGCATGTGTGTGTACGTCTCAATGGGCAAAAATGCAATATGAGGTGCGAAGAGGCAGCAACAGACAGCACAGGAACAGACCTGCATAATGGAGCGCAGATCTCCCATTGGTTCCTTTTTAACACCTCACAGTAGTCTGAGAGGAGAGTGAGACAGAGGGGGACAGACAGAGAGGGCGACAGCCAGACAGAGAGAAAGAAACAACAACTTGTAATTGAGCAGACAGCAGAAGACTGGATGTAACAACAACTCCAGACTTCTGTGAACACTTTTCAGAAGTTGTGGGTTGTTGTTTGGCCGTGCTCGGAGAAAGTTGTCTGGCACCAAAACCGTGCAGGCGAGGCCTTTGATTTAAGGTCTGGAAATACCTTGTCTTTGGCGGCACAGGCCCCTTTTTTCAAGCTTAAGGGGGGGATTGTATCGATTGCAACTCGGACACTGCTATCAGAACTTCACACACCTACATGGGAGGGGTTTCGTGAGCTACCTTAGGTACCTTCTGAAGTTTTCGTCTCTCTCTCTCGCCCCTACCCGATGAGACATGGGATCGTAACTACAAAGAAGGAAAGGCGCTTTGAAAGAACAGAATTTCAAGCTTGCTTTGGGCAAACAGGGGGCTTTGAAGCATCCACTTCTCTATTAAAAGGAGAATAGGGCAGAGTGGAGAGAAAATCAATGTTGACACAAAAAAGTGTGCTACTGCTTGAATTCTACAAGGATGTAAGAATGCAACTTATACAGCTTACATATATACGTCTGTGTACCTCATATTTGTTGTAAACAGAAGGGACCTCAGATTGTCAAGTTCACTCTGTGTGGTCAATAAACTTTGTTTAAGCATTGGCCGTAGGTGTTTAAATTCCTATATTGCCCTTTAACGGCTGTGGTTCCTTGAGTCGATTTGATGAATCAAACTTCCCTGCTTTTCCCATTTTACGTGGATAAAACACTTTAAAACCTGAATTCAAGTCACGCCATTAGAGGTCATCCCCTCTTAAGAGTGCAAATAAAAAAAGCTACGTTGCAATCTTACAGGTGTTTATCCTATTAGAAAAGAAGGACTACAATTCAGCTTTTGATAAATGTCTCTGCAACACATGAAACAGAAAGGGTTTGGGGCAAATTCAAAATTATATCTATTTTTGTATAGATCCCTAAATTCAACACAGAGAGCCTACAGAGTTTCCCAAAATCATCAGCTGAGTCTCTGTGAGGCACTGGGCCCAATAGGATTGCTCCAAAACATGCAAGCCACACCCACATGAGGCCCTGTGGCAGGGAATTATCAAATTCTGAAAGACATTAAATGATAGAAAATACTCTTTTAAAATCTCTGTGACATAGAAATTTAGTCTATTTATCTCTTTAGCACGGGAAGTACTGGAAGACTAGGGGCGCAACTGCATCTTTAGACACATTTTGGCCTAATTAAAGTGTCTCAAATCGTTAGCCATGTGGGGTTCTGCCAAGACCTGAGTTAGCGGATGCTCTCTGATAGTAAATGGACAAGGATTTGTGACTCCAGTCTTCTGACATCAAAGCTGCAACTCAGGGAGAAGATAAAAAAACACCCAAAACAACAACATTGCCTTGAACCCTTCCAAGTCCGGAAAAAACTCTGTCGTGGGTGCACCGAACCTCCGAGAGGGGTTCAACACCACGGAAGAGAAAGATGCCCACAAACAAGAAAGAGGAGATGGAGAGAGGGAGTTCGACTTCTGAGTATCACGGTGTCCTTTTTCGTTGGTGCAAATTAACTAACAGGTGGTAGCTAGGAGGTTTGGAAGTATGGATCTGAGGATGGGGGAGGTTGGCCAAGAGGTAGAGCCCAGACTGCAGCATCTCCAGCCCTGTGATCTGACTCCAAGCTGGCAGCAATGCTATCAACAACGGAGACTGCAGATGTTGCCGGGTTCCCCCTTTTCCTCCAACATGGCTCCAAGCTTTTTTAACCCCCCCCCCCTCGTTCCAGAATATTGTGTGTGCTTGTGTGTGTGCTGAGTAGGAGGTCCTCTGAGCAAATCCTGATCAAGGCCTCTGACTGTGTGACAAGCTATGTCAGGGCTCATTTCTAAGTAGTAGCTCTTCCTTTCTTGTTTGTGTGTGAGAAGCAGCACAGGCGAGCAAAGAGTCAAAGTGTGTTTGCATGGGTCTGTGATTGCAAGTGTGTTGTTCAGTGTGTTTCTGGCATCTTTCTATACTCATCCTCCCTGTCTCTTTGTAGCTTTGTTTCAAAGACATCAATGTTCTTTTCTTGTGTATGAGTGCATCCTGTGTATGTGTGTTAAGCAAGGTATTCATACTATGAAATCATCTGTAAGTACCCTATCTTTTCAAAATTGATTTATTTCCAGAATTTTATTTAGCTGTATATAGATTAAATTACTTTCATGTCGAAGCAAACAGGAGTCGTTATCCATGTTTTGCAGATCTGTGCATCTTACACAAACGCTAACTTTCAAAGTTCTATCAACCAATTTTCTAACTGGCTTGCATTACTTTCTCCTGTGTGTATCAGTGTGTGTGTGTATGTGTGGCTTCGGTTCTTCTACCCCCCCCCCCACACACACACACACACACACACTTTTCCTCATCTCTCTTTTCTCTCCTGTGTATCTGCGAATGCTGAACAATTGGATGCACAGGTGGTCGGTCCACTTCTCCTCTTCCAAGTGTTAGATTTCATCACAAACAGTGTTGGAGGTGGGTCGAACGAGTGTGTGTGTGCATGCATGCGGTGGCGTTGGTGGGGGAGTCCTCTTGACATCTGTGGGCTTATTTGAATGGGCGGATGAGACACGAATCCCTGCCGAGTTCCTCCACGGAGCAGCAAGACTTCGCCAAGAGACGGGACCAAGAGGAGACTCTCAGTTTGAGACCATGTTGAAAGAATGTTTTATAGTTAGTTTCTTTTACTTAAATGTGGAAGCATTTTAGCAACGTGGTTTATCAAAATTTTTTCTAATGAAAATGTTATGAATGTTCAGAAACACATACGTCCAGCATCACGAGTTTGACATAAAATGACATTGTTTTCTGATTCAGATATCTTTATTGTCTATGTTCATTGTTCATGTTCAGTTCACTCTTGTAAAATATCAGTGAATTTACTTCCTAAGAGAACCAATAATGGTGCCATGCTTGTACCTGTTTGCATAAATAGTCTCATCAGTGTGCCGATCAAGGCCCACTGCCTTCGAAAATCTCTGGTGATAACATGTTGGTTTACAGAACTGAACAACATATCTATGCAAATGAGCAGACCTTTTCTTTATTTTCCTTGTTTCCTGTAATACATACTGTATCTTGTATGAAATTATTCTTGGTTGACCAGAAGTCGCAATTTAAAAGCAAACTATTTCAACTATTTGCTGCAATTCTACAACAGAAATATGTTGGGTTTCAACATTACTGTTGGCTGTATTCAGACCCCCACACCTTTCTTTTTTATCCTACTCACACAGAAACACACACATTACATTAGCCCCTCACCTCTGACTCATCAAATCAATACAAGATCGTAAATGGAGGAATGCTCATGAGATCACACTGTTGCCTGTTAGATACACTGACTTCTTTCAGACTTTTAGCATAGTTTTTTTTGTTTTAAAAATTGTAACAACATTTGAACAAACCTTAATTACCTCCTGTGTAAGGCACAGAGAGGAAAACTTTGTATCAATACATTACATAAAGATCATAATGATTGCATAATGATCAGCGCGCTGCGGCTAATTCAATGAACAAGGAGCCAGACTACAGCTATCAAGTACTTGAATGTGAGTTAGAGGGAGGAAAATTAAGGTATTCTGTTGCTTCTAATCTAATGACAATAACTGAAAAATGAGAAGATGCAATAAGTCTATGGCACCCCAAATTAAATCAAACAATGAAAATATGGCAGAAGATGATTTTTTAAGGTCATTCTAAAAGTTGGTCAACTATTGGAGGATTTGGGGGCAGCCGTAAAAATATTTACATTATGTGAACATTAAATATGATTTCTGGAAGATATTTGCTTGCTTTACAACACAAACCACAACTTTGCTTGGTATTTTTACTTATCAAAACCTTTTATTGACTGTTTTGCTACTGCAAACAAAAAGCTTAACAGAATTTAGCGAACAAATTCGGCCGCTAAGAGGTGATTTACTACCCCACACTGAGCATTTTGAGACATCCTCTTTCTCTTTGCAGAAAAAGGTATGTGCTTCAGCCTGCTGCTCCTCTTTGGCTCCTTGTGAAATTGTTCTTGGCAGTCCTGTGAGGCTTCTTCCTGTTATGTGCCATTTGAAAGTATTATAAAATCTGCAATCTTGACTGCACAAACCAAATAACAACAAGAGTGCATTGTGCGCCACCTGCTCCACACATTTAGGTGGTTTTAAATATGCAGGCACCTATCCCCTCAGCCTGATGTAACGTAGCTCAGACAACAAGGCAAGTACTTTAGGGACAAGTTAGGGGGTTTGCAGCTTCATTAAAAGGCGAGTTTGTCTACCAGTAAGGTGTATTTATTCCTTGCTGAAGGATGTGCATGTCTATGACAAACTCTGGCATATATGAGACAAAAACTGGTGGGTTTCTTTCTCTGTGTGTGGTAATGGCTGTGATCAGGCTTTGTCTGCCTCTCCACCAATGAGAGATAATAGTAAATTGGCAAAGACAAAAATGGAGAATAGCAGTGAAGAAAAATAAGTTTTTTGTCTGTTAATACAAAAACAGGTAGTAGCCAATCCACTAAATTCAATGAAGTTGAACATTTGATTCTCTGTAAATACATGTGACCAGTACAACTTTGAGGTTCTCAAAAGGGGTGGTGCCCATTTTAATCTGAGAAATGTGGATTTTTTTCAAAACTATATCAATCAAATTGTATTACTGATTGAAGCAGAAGGAAATATTATTGGGGGATAGAGGATGCCAAATGGACAGAGGGACTGCGGGAAAAGAAGTCTGTGATCTGTGAATGTCAAACCATCTGTTTATCCCTGAGAAAGGAGCACAATCCACTCAAAGATAAAGATACTCTCCCAAAAAGCTTGTGGACACTACAAGGTGCCGACAATTCAAATTTTACCTGGAAATCTTTAGGTTTGCCCTGCTTCGGAACCTCAACATACCTCAACCAACTTCAACAATGTATACTTAGTAAAAGTAAAAGAGAAGCTGAACATGCCCTGAATAATTAATATGGCAGGATTAGAGCTTGTAATCCGACATTGTTTAGTTAGCTACTGAATGTCATATGAATCACACCTATTCATATGAAACGAAAACCATCTTAAAATCCAACCTTTTCAAATACACAGACTAATATATCCATTCCGTTCGATTCTAGAGAAAGTGACTGACTGAGGGGAATTGGGAGAAAAATAAATTCTGGTTATACATGAGTACAGAATGCAGCCTAAAGATGACACAGAGCAAGCGCATGTTTTAATGCTAAAAAGAGAAAAATGCTGGCAGTTAGAATGCTTGACTAGAAGAGAAATACAGTAAGGTCATCCTTAATACCTCATAGACAAACAGCATGGATACTTATACCTCAGGTATTGCATTGCTATCTCTAAGTGTAAAACAGACCGGGCTTGTAAATTAATGAGAAACTAACTCAGGCTTTTGTGATTTCCCACCTCATGTTAAGGGAGGGGATATTTTTGTCAGCTGTTAATTACTGTCATATGGCTATGCCACCTTTTTCCCTGAAAATGACAAGAGTATTGATGTATGGTGGGTGGGGGGTACGAAAATTAACTCGACTCTGGGAGTGTGATCTTGTCATGTACCTGATGTTCAAGGGAACATGTCTTACCCTGCTTTAAATTCATCAAATTTATTTTTGTTTTTCATGCATTGGAGTTATTTTATTTCTGTGAGCACTGAGCTTCCAGTCACATGTAAAGGATGAAATGCTCATATCTTACCTTATACCTTACAATGTACAATGCTTTATTGATCTCACACACTTTTTTCCCATTTTCACGGCATACACATGTATAGAGAAAACCACACAGAGTTTCTAAAAAGGTGTCAAATTCATCTTAGGTCATTTGTTTCAAGGATCCAAACGCACAAACACACCAAGCCAGTAGACGACAACTGGATGGTTGCAATGATGCAACGAAATCTGATCAAACATTTCCAATCAATTTGGAAAGGACAATAGACGATACAACCAAAAATAACATCAGTTGCAAACTTACCAAGATGACCAAGAATTGGAACCGCTTGGGTTCAGTCAGTGTGTTTGGCATCTGCACCTTTTCACATATTGGTTGCTGACCAGCGCAAAAAGGACCTCTTTGTTCACCTGTCCGCTCACACATGCCATACAGAAGCAGTTCTGCCCTGCATGGGTGTGTACTTACATTGCGGAATCAGCTGAGTGACAACAGCGTTGTTGGTTAGGGTGTTCAGCGATGCCGGTTTGCCCTTACAAACACAGCCTGTTTCACCTCTGTTACTGCCTCCCGCGATATGGCTCAAAGGTGTATCAGTGGTAGCAACTTTGACACTCCATGCTGCCTCTCTATGACACCAATGCGCAACAAAGGTGCATCAGTATCAGCTTCAACGTCAAGTGTGAAAATAGTTATAGACAACTATGGGTCAAGGAAACTCAAAGCAGCTGTCCTTAGTGTTTATAGTAACCCACATTCCGTACTTAACACTTAATACCTCTTTGTGTTGCATTTCCAGCCATTTCAAACTTATAATGGCTGTTAGGTGCAGAGCTACGTGGCACTCAATAGCCAGCGAATGTCCACTTCACACATATCGGCAGTGTAAAGGACAGAAAGTTGCTTGGTGCCTGGCTGGGGATTGTTTCCATTTCCTGGTTGATTGCTTCAGTAGCTCCTACTGGGAGGGGAGGGGTCATTACCCGCCCCCCTTCCCTCAACACATTCTGCCAACCTCCAACCATAGCCTGCAAAGGCTAACCTTTTCTCGCCCCTCCAAAATCAAATCAATAACACTTTGGCCAAGAACAGGGAAACACTGCATTGGCATTAATCACCTGTCCTTTCATGCTTGACTCTGCAGTTTCTTCCTCTATGTCTGGCTCGATGTGGAAATGGATGGCTGACTGTTTGGGAGACTAAATGATCGAAAGAGTGGATGTATTTCATGCCATCGTATGTTCTTGACATTATACAGCATTTGTTTTGAGGCTGTGTCTTATTTAAATGGCAGGAAGATTAACTTTCTGGAATAAGCGGCTGAGTGTGAAGTAAAGTTGTCGAAAATAACAAGTCAACATAGACACTAAATCAAGGAGAAAAAGACGGGAGCAAGAATCTGTTTACAATCTACTTTTGCATTACTTTTCAAAATAAATTGAAGATCTCAGCAGCTGGACATTTAAACATCGGTGGCAAATCCTAGTAGTTTTCATTGTTCCTTCAGGACTACTTTTCCTCCAAGACTCCATTCACACCAATCATTTTAATCATTTGAATAGTCATTTTAGGGTCTAAAGATTCCCCATTTGAGCATCTTTTGAAAATCCACATCCTGACTTGATTTGAGTTAATTCAACCCACCGTTGGCTTGCTTCACACTCGTCAAGTGCTCCCTGTCCTTCCTGTGATTGCATTAGCAGAGCCTGATATCAGCCCTGCAGTCCCATCCGCATAAATACTCCTCTTGAGGCTCTTGTGTAAGCACATACAGGTGCAGCCATAGAGGCCCTTGCTAGCGTTGGCAGGAAACAGGTGTCTGGCTATTGATAGCGTCCTGATGAGGGTGGAGGAGGGGGGCAGTGAAATGCAGGGTATGAAAATCAGGTGGGTTGTTGTGTGGTCCCTTGGTACAGAAAGTACTAATTGTTACTAACGTTTTAAAGTCTATTTTTGTGACCTGATGCCAGATGGCTGAGGTTTATAGGGGAAAGAAAGGAAAGATAGTTGGTGTTTATAACAGGTTGTTGATTCCTGATGAAATGTGACCCCAGGGATGCCTTAACACCTGGCTAATATAGACATGAAATTATTAACAGTATGTAGATGTACAGGAACAGTAGGTGTATGTTTTCATGCTTTCTGGATAGTTGCAATGTGCAAATATCAGTTTGTTTCAAGTGTGACTTCCAGGAAAGTAGTGTCTTTTGTTTATTTACAGTTTGAATTTCACCCCGTTTTATGTTCAACGGAAATTATGAGCCAGAAAATACATCTGAGCAAAATAATTCTTCCGATATCCAATACATGTCAGAGTAAATCTTCAAGAGATTTAGCATGAAATTGAAATGAAAACTATATGGTGGACTATCACCACCAATGATCTCAATCATTCACACTAAATTATAAGTGTGGAAAATCAGCTTTACATTATGAAAACAAGTAGGGAAAAAACCTCTTCCTCTTTATATATATATATATATATATATATATATACATATATATACATATATATACATATATATAAGGAGTTAATGGGAGTACCTTTTCACAAAAGAAAATGTAAAAAAATGTCTTTGGATCAATAAATAATTCTTTTTTGGAAAATAATTCATCAAAATACCCCCAAAAGGGGGATTCTTCAATGAAGAAGCTATAATGAGCAGATCTGTGTGTATTTTAAATTGTTTTTTAATCAGGGCCAAATAACTTAGTAATCTCGGTCACACGCGAGGTAAGTAGGTAAGAAGAGACTGCAGGGAAGTAAAAATTGTAGCGACAGAGTGAAAACTGGTTGATTCAGTGATTTTTTTTAAAAGATATGTACTCTTGTTACCTGTTACACTTTTATAAAACATCCAATAACAACTGTTTAGTATCACATTTGGAAAAGTTGTAATTATAACCAAATAAAACTGAGGTCGAATAGCAAGTATCTCAAGTAGAGCTTTTGTATTTAAGAAGGTCTCATGCACTTCTTGAACGTTTTCATCGAAACATTTATTCAAGAAAATCGATTATGTCAACATCTGACACTTATGGAATGACCACGAATAACAACACTGTTTATTGCATCTTAAGAACATAAAAACTAAAATAAAGAAAAGTAATCATCAACAGCTGATTGATAGTTGATTCAATCAAACACTTCTTTATGTATGTATGTGTCAAGACAAGAAGGACTTTTGCATTTTATGCATCTACCTAAAGAATGAAGCATTTATTTGACAGTGGGGTTGATGTGCAATAAAAAAAAAAGCGTAATACAGATGCTCTCTGGAATCCAATTATTCCTCAGTATTTTTGTGTGGCCGCAAGTAAAAGTCTTTCGTATCATCTTCAAACTAAGTCCACCAAACCAATTGGAACAAAACACTCCACCTAAATTAATTTGATCTTAAAGCAAACCTAAGAAATACAAACAAATAGCACCGACTACTTGATCACCTCTCTGAAATGCTCAGCGCTTTTAACCAAATTCCTCTGACATCCATCACTGCAGCGAGCAGGTGTAGTTTCGCAGCATTGCACTACTTCACACAAAGCACAGAGCAGCGCCTCCAGAGGCGGGGGAGCGCCTGTGCACTCGGAGAGGGGGGGAGAATAAACAGAGCCGACGTGAAATCGATGCCTAAAACACCTTAATCTTCCAATTAAATCTCTTCAGTGGCTGCAGTGAGATGGTAACTGTGATAAGTGCAGGTTGGAGTGAGGCGGGGAGGAGGTGAAACCTACACAGGTACGTCTGTCACGGGTAATTACCTTCTCAGCGCCCTCGGCTCTCCAAGCTGCCAGTCGTCTGTCTGTCAGAGAGATCGGCTTACCTCTTGTCTGGCAGGGTGTGTGCAGGTGTTTTTGTGTGACTGCTGACTGAATGTTTATGAGTGAGTACTCAGAGACAGTGTGTGTCTAATAGGAATAGAATGAGCGCGTGTATGGCAACAAGAAGATCATTTGTGTAAGTGAGCGTGTCAGTGGAGAAAGTGTGAGAGCAGAAAGTGAGCATACAGGTGTGTTGACATGAGTTACAAGTGAAGGTGTGCAAAGAAATACTATACCGCATAAAGGTGTGTGTACACATCTGTCTCGAGCTACAAAAGTGTGCGTGTGAGTAAAAGGTGCGGGTAAAAGATGACCTGATCTCCAAAAGGGATAAAGTTCTACATTTCATGGGGTAGATTATATTTATTTCTTTTAAAATTTCAAAAAAGAAAAAACAGCCTCTGGTCTGGCATTTGCAAACTGTTTTTGCTCCATCTACGAGCCTTTCAAATTTCTGCTATTTTTGTCCAGTTTTTGTCCAATGGCAACTGGTTTTATTATTTCAAAGTCTGTCCACAGATCGTAAATGGTTTTTAAGATGAGGGATTGTGAGGGGCTACACGGTGTTGTGGTGGTTCGCACTGTCACTTGACAACAGGAGGTTTTCTGGTTGGGGCTTCTTTGTGGAGTTCGTATGTTCTCCCCGTGTATGAGTGGGATCTCGCCCGGTACTCTGGATTCCTCCCACTGTCCAAAAACATGCATGTTGATAGGTTGATTGGTTAATTAGTGACTCTAAATTGTTCCTGGGCGTGAGTGTAAGCATGCAATGTGTGGCCCGTGTGTCTCTGTGTGGCCCTGTGATGGACTGGCCTCTCGCTCAGTGACAGC